>NW_018244579.1:0-413 GCF_001263595.1 Phalaenopsis equestris | reverse complement strand
TAAATAAGTTTAGGATGTCCTAGACCTCCACTAGTATCACTCCTCGTCATAGTCAATGTATTCTTGAGAATAATTCTCCCCACATTTATAGTTCTATTATTCTGAATAAAAAAATTTAGAATAGCTCTATGTCTAGTTACCTCACTATGGGGATAGGTCGGTAACAGAGTAGAGGAAATGAAATAGTGTCACGCCTTAGAGGTGGCATTTAGCATGGAAGTAGAAAAATTTACCTGTTCTCGTTGTTTTATCTTCCACGTTCTTTTCCCATCAGTGAGAAAGTTGATCACATCATTCAAGGATCTTCCATTGTACTAAAGGGTTCATAGTAGCAACTATAAGAGTCTGGAACTTCGTAAAAGATGCTGATGCGGGCGGCAGTAAATTCAACAGAAAATCCATGCACTTGAACG
>NW_018244578.1:0-555 GCF_001263595.1 Phalaenopsis equestris | reverse complement strand
CAGGTAAGATTTAAAGTATTGTTAAGTAGTGATTGATTTGATATTATAATTAAATAACAAGTTTTATTGTGGTTTAATGTTGATTTTTTTAAGGTAATTTTGTATACATTTGTGTACAACTTAAAAATACCAAAATAAAAATTACTTGGATGAACCCTATTGTATTTCCTTATTCTTTCGCTCTTTCCCTTCCCTTCTTTTTTCTTGCGTTTCTCGGCCTGCATTTTCGATTCCTCTTCGATTTCCATTATCAAGGATCTTCCGTTTCCATTCTCACTGGGCTTTCTTCGATTTCCAACAACTCTAAAACCTTAATTTTTTCTGATTCAAAAACCCTAAAAGATGTGATGAAGATCGAATAAAGGTGCTTCGTGCTCTCCCCGCTCGAGCATCGTTTGGTTTTCTGATGAAATAAATTTTAACATTGCTTAATTTAATTTTTTATGTCATGGGAGAAAGGGCGGAGATCGGAGGTGTCCGCAAGTAATAATTTCTCAAGATTGAGGTCGCGCATGCATCTCCAACTTGCGGAGTACGATTATTACGCGCAAGAGT
>NW_018244577.1:0-395 GCF_001263595.1 Phalaenopsis equestris | reverse complement strand
ACCTTCTATTAAAACACAATATCTCAAAAATAGGTGTTGAAATGTGTCTAAAAATCATATATATTTTAGGTGTATCAAAATCCCCAAAACTTAAAATGTTACTTGTCCTCAAGTGACACTTCAATCTTTAAAAACTAAATAAGTATGATATGTATATAAGTTACTAAAATTTAGATTTAGAAATATAGTAGTCCAATTTAGAAAAAAATATTTAGTGAATGAGACCAACTTAAAGTTTAGTAATTTTTAATGTTAAGAAATATGAAAATATGAGTCCTATCTAATACAGAAATATTATAGATTTTCCAAATATATAACTTAGTCCTTATATTATCTCCACTTAAAAAAAGTTTATTAAGGATAATTTTACTTACTATATTATATACTTAAGCTTA
>NW_018244576.1:61464-62683 GCF_001263595.1 Phalaenopsis equestris | reverse complement strand
TATCCAATCTAGTGGACCAATCTATTCTACTGGGTTTATAGTCTTTTCAAGTATTTGTCGAATCTCTCTATTAGAAACTTCAGCTAATCCACTGGTTTGAGGGTGATAAGTAGTAGTGATTCTATAAATAATATTAAATATATCTGCCAATCTCTGAATATATTTATTCCTAAAATGGGATCCTCCGTCAGTAATAATCATCCTAGGCATTCGTATCTAGTGAAAATATTTTTCATTAAAAATCTTGAAACACTTTTAGCGTCACAGTGAGGTAAAGCTTATGCTTCAATCCACTTAGAGACGTAGTCTACTGCAATTAATATATATAAGTTCCCAAATGAAGGAATAAATGGTCTCATAAAATCTAATCCCCAAACATCAAAGATCTCAACTTCCAATATGAAATTTAGAAGCATTTCATTTCTTCCAGATATATTGCCTGAAAAATATGCTTTTGCATCATGAATAAATTTCCTTTGTTGTTGCAATGTCAGCATAGGTGGCAAAATATCACTTACAATATAATCAACAATATCAGCATACCATGGTATTTTCTACTCACTAACATTATAAAGTTGTTCGTCAGGAAAACTGTCTGTAATTTCATTGTCTGCATCAGATAATTCATGGTTTTCTAATCTTAACAAATGATCGGCAATTTGATTATCAGTTCCCTTTCTATCAATAACTACAAGATTAAATTCTTTTATCAATAATATCCATCTAATAAACCTTGATTTAACATATTTCTTTTGCATTAGATATTTAATAGCTGAGTGATCAGTGTGCACAACACATTTAACTCCAATTAAATAAGTTTGAAATTTGTCTAAAGCATATACGCTGGCGAGTAGCTCTTTTTTAGTAACATTATAGTTAATTTGAGCATCATTAAGAGTTTTACTAGCATAATATATCACTTTAAAAAGCTTTTCATATCTTTGTCCAAGAACAGCTCCAATAGCATAATCACTAGCATCACACATCAGTTCAAATGGTTTCTCCCAGTTAGGTGAAACTATAATAGGGGCTGTAATTAATTTTTCTTTTAATAACTCAAAGGCATTTAAACAACTTTCATTAAATTCAAATTTCTTGTCCTTTTCTAAAAGTTGGCATAGAGGTTTAGTAACTTTTGAGAAATCTTTAATAAAATGCCTGTAAAAACCAACATGTCCAAGAAAACTTCTAACTTCTCTTACATTAGTAGGAGGTGTCA
>NW_018244576.1:59709-60512 GCF_001263595.1 Phalaenopsis equestris | reverse complement strand
GGTTGTTGGGTCTATTTATAGCATTTAAGGTCTCATATGAAGGTTGAACATCCACAAATTGCCCATATGAATTTTCTTCTATCATAGGAGGTGTTGAAGAATAGTTCATCCCATAATGATCTAATTTCTTTGATATTGCAGCAATCTACAAAGCTAACATAGATATTGCATTAGAATCATGGATACTAGCTACTCTTTTAGGATTTACCCGCTCAGAGGGTCATTGAAAATTGTTGGTAACCATTTCTTCTATTAATGAATAAGCCTCATCAAAAGGTTTTGACATTAAAGAACCACCAGCCTCAACATCTATAATCGATCTAAGAGATCCCACTAATATATTATAAAAGGTTTGAATTATTAACCAGTCTAGTAACGAATGATGAGGGCACTTCCTGAGAAGATCTTTAAATCTCTCCCAAGCTTCATATATTGACTCTCCATCAACTGACAAAACGATGTTATGTCATTTCTTAGTTTAGCAGTCTTGGATGGAGGGAAATATTTGGATAGAAATTTCTGTGACAGTTCTCCCCAAGTTCTAATAGATGCAGGTACTAACGAGTTTGACCACATCTTAGTTTTATCTATCAGTGAAAAAGGAAAAAAGTCTAAGTTTAATAGCATCGTTTGAGACTCTATCATATTTAAAAGTAGCACATAGTTCTAAAGAACTAGCGAGGTGTAAGTTAGGATCTTCATTTGGTGTACCTCCAAATTGATTGTTTTGTACCATGAATAATAACAGGTTTAAGCTCAAATGAACTAGCAACTACATCAGGATTTTGGATAGATAAGTGAAT
>NW_018244576.1:49508-57876 GCF_001263595.1 Phalaenopsis equestris | reverse complement strand
CGGCGTCGATGGCACCGTCGGCGCCCTAGTGCAATTCTCCACATTTTGGTCCTTTTTGCTCCAAATTCGCTCCTTTTTTCATCTTTTTTCTCCATTGACCTTAATTCATATTTCGTACAATAAAACATCAAAAATACCTTTCTTTAAAGTGTAATATCATTAAAAACAGTACAAAAGAGGTACAAAAATTACTTTGGTCATATGACAAATAGGAGCAGTTTTAATTTTCTACCCTGATACAGTGTTATAGAAAATCATTGACTAATCCCAGATTTAGTCCCTAAATCTGTGGCTAGGCTAGGAGGATACTGGCTCCCACTCTAGAGCTCCCACTTCCCTTAACCTAAAGGCTAACTCTAGCTTTAGTTCTTAAACACTAAGACCGAATTGGGGATTTTAGTCTGTCACCCTAAAATCATTAATTCTACACCCAATAATATGTATTTCCCCATTTATTTGCACTTAATTCCATGAACAAAATCCTATTTCGTTGAATCAAATATGATCCTCACTTTATTGTAGAACTCATACTCCATTTCTTGAATCATATGTTTCACAACAAATTTTAACAATACAATTGGCTAGATCGAAAAGTAAATTAAGTTTGGATTTGAAAATTTATCACAATTTATTTTATATTTTAACAAATGCACATCCATATTATCTCTTCATTTCACCATATCTCAGAGTAGGGAGAAAGATAAAGGAAACTACTCATACTTCATGGGAAAAATACAACAAAACACAAATTTTATATATAAAATAAAGTTCATACAACAATAATAAACAAAAAACACTTATATGAAACTCTTTCTCAAAGAAAATCTCTTGTAGCCTTTCATAGAAAAAGTAGGAAGAAGAAATCTCTCACTTTTCTCCTTATCTAACACTCTTAGAGTCGGTTCTCCAGTAGGTGCATCCAAAAACTCTTCAAAAAGCGTCCAAATTTATCAAATTTTCTAGAAATAGGGTCTGAACCGACACAGGCGCCATCGGTCCGTAATTTAATTCCCTCTTCTCTGTCAAAATGCTTCGTAGGCGCTGAACAAATTTTTAACTTCTCAATTATTGCTCTAAATTTCATCCTTTTTGCTTCTTTTTTGCTCCAAATCCTAAAATTCACTAACCTGCAATAAAACATTGAAACTACCTTCCATTAAAGTGTAATATAACAAAAAATGAGTATAAAATATGGGTCTAAAAATGCATCTATTTTTTTGTGTATCAAAATCGCCCAAACTTACATGTTGTCCTCAAGTAACTCGTTTACTACTAAAAATATGACTTATGGTAAGAATTTAACTTCTAGATTTTCATATTTTTGTTCACTAAATACAATATCATTACTTACAAAAAATTCAAAACAACTTTAGTTAATGCCAAAGGTATAAGAATATTCGGCAATCAAGTCTGAGATTTCTGATTCTCTACTTTTCAAGAAAAATTATAAATTGTCATATTAACGTCACTTAGAGTATTCATATGAAAAAGAACTTCATGAAACTTTACTAAAAAATAAGTTAATACTCAAATATAAATTTAGAAAATGTAGCTAAGACTTCTTCTTTAAGTTGATTCAAGTGAAACCAATTTTTAATTAGGCAGCTCTTTAAGCTTCTCCCCATATTATCTTTTTCTTTTCTTTTCTTTTCAGGATCCTTTTCAATCCCTTTTCTTTTCTTTTCCTTTCTTTTCTCTCTCTTTTTTTTTATGTGAGGATTACTATATTTAGATAGCATTTAATGATTTTGAGCTTCACTATCCTCTTCTTAAAGTCAAAAACTTTTCACATGTCTTCACTTAACAAATTTATATTAGCTTAAAGATTTCATAAAGTTTAATTCTTTTCTTTTTACATGAATCTTTAAGATTTTTAATACTTCAAAAATATAAATTTCTTTACTTAAAATAAAAAAAAACATAGTCTTATTCTCTTATACCAAATGTCGTACTCTCTAAAATTAATCTTCATTATTGAAACTTTTTACTTAAGTTTACTATATATTTAGAAACATAAATATAATTATCTAAAGTTATCCCCTCATACGAAAGGTCATGTTAAATTTAAAAATTTTGAAAATATAGCTAAGTGAGGACAAAAAAAATTAAGTTTTTTTCTTTAAAAAGGAATTTTTCTTCTCCCCCCCCCCTCCAAACTTAAATTTTTAAAAGATTTAGCATGAAGAACTGAAAAATAAAGGGTGAAAGAAAATATTAAATACATAAAGAAAAACTTACCTATTGAAGGTTCTGATTTTGAAACCTAATATTGAAATATTCTAGGTGCTAATATGAAAAACTACAAGACTTAAAACATTACGTAGCACATAATACATTTAAAATCTGCTAAGAAAGAGTTAATTACAATACATTTAACAAAATACTAATAACTAACAGTAGAACTAAACTGAATTTCAAATAAAAAATAGTTTTACAATTCTATAGTCCACAACTTAATATCTAAAATAAAATAGATTTTTATTATCTAACAACAAACAGTCTCAACAATACAACAATGACAAACAACAAAATAACAAAATACAATCAAACATAAACTAACAGAAAAGATCAAACTAACATATCACCAATCATTGTCTTCTTCTTCTTCTTCTTCCACATTCAAATTCTGCTGTTGATATGGAGTAAAGACATGGTGAGTAAGAAACTGAACTGAGTGATCACCCTTAGTATTACTGACCATCGCATCATCATAAGCAGCATCATATTCGAACTTTTGTCTTATCAAATCATCAGTGTGAGCATTTTTTGCCTTCATGTTTTCTATTCTATGATCCATTCTCAAGATATCTCCCCGTTGGATCATCATCTAGTCTAATAGTTCTCAAAAACTAGGGTCACTAATAGTAGGGGTCCTCGAAGTAGACCTCGAAGTAGAAGGAATATCTGGAATATCTCTGGTTTTACTTCTAGACCTCCATCCAACATGAGATTCATATGTCTTTATACTGGTACGTCCAATAGGTTTTAGAGGCTCAATCCTCTCTTCCTTAGGTCTAAAACCAACTCTTGCCTGTTCAAAAAATGTGAAGATCAAGGTAGGGCGTGCTAAACCACCAGAGGTCTCTCTCAAAGCAATAGATCTAGTGTTCATATAAATAATAGAGCCTACATTTATCCTCATCACCTACTGGATACAGAAGTTTATAATGGCTCTATCCTTTATAACCTCACTATGATGATTTATCGGTATCATTCTTCTAGAAATAAAGTAGTTCCAGGCCTTAGATACTACATTTAATATAGAAAGAGGAAGTTTTACCTTAACACCATTTTTCACTTTCTAGGTTCCTCTTCCATAAGTAAGAAAAGAAATAACCTCATCCAAGGCCTCGTTTGTAGCAAAAAATGATTTATACTGGCAACTATACACATCTTCGAACTGATAAAATTCATGAATCTTTCTTGGAGTAAACTTCACCATTTCCCACGACCAAAAACATAGTCTTCAAAAGTTTCTTTAAAATTGGCATAGAATTCCATCACTACACCAATATCGACAATAAAATAAAAAAAAAATTTCCCAATGCCGAGCATTGATTAATCGCTTGAATTTTCCACCCGGACTTTTAAATCCATGATCCGGGATCACTTTTTTATTTTCAAGTCTACTATGTAAACGAGCACTAGCTTTGAATCTAACAAATTTTTGTTCATCATAGTCCACTTTTATGTTTTCTTTGCTCATTCTAGGTGCCATGGTAAATCTAATTAAAATTTGATAAAAAATTTGAATAAATTCATAATGTAAAATTCTTAAAACATAAATCTACTAATTAAGAGTTGTTCACCAAAGAATTTTCTCAAAATCTCTTTCCAAGATTTTCAGATCTTGGCAATGTGAGATAAATCTTTGGTGAAAATAAAAAAATTTTAGGTCAAAGAGTAACTCTTACTTAAAGAAGATGAAATCCAAACTTCCTTTTCCTTAAAATTGCTTCAAATCCGAGCAAAATCAAGCCTTAGGTGCAAAAATTGGAGGTTGAAGGTCACTCAAAGGGAAAAAAATGGAGTTCTACGGTGCAAATCATAAATTTTAAGGGGCTTTAGGTGTTCTCAGGTCGAGGGCGCTGTCGGCGCCCAAGCATGCACCGTTGACGCTGAAGGCTAAAAATTCCATTTTCTGATTTTCGCAATTTTCAATTTTCTTTCAATTTACTCCAAAGTCCTTTTAGTATTTTTGAACATAAATTTTTATCTTAACATAAATCACAAACAAACATTTTCAAAAACAACACCAAACTTACTTTTATATATGAAAATACACTTTACAAATATAATTTTTTAATCACACTTTCAAATATATAAAACAAACTAAATTATAATTGTGCATCGAATCAAGCCACAACACTAAACGCTAACACAAAATTGTACATACAATCAAAGTTTAAAATTGTAAAGGAAAGCAAACTAAATCAAATCCACAAAATAACATTAAATACATAAGTATTTTAAACTAATATAGAGTCCAAATTCTTCAATTATTCTCCTCTTCTTCAGTGCTTTCTTCTCCTCTAATATCTCTCATAGACTGGTAAAGAATGCACAGATTGTAGAAAGGTCGGTATGAGAATTGATCAGTCAAATTTTCTTCGATCCATCCTTTGTCCTTGAAAATCCAAACCAATCCTGCTTCAATTGTTCTAGTATGATCAAAATTCTCCTTCATCCTCTAATCTCCTTCATCCTCTTCATCCTCTAATCTAGGTGATCAAAAAGGTATTTAAGATTTTCTATTGCATTCATTATACTCTGAAGTTCTCTTTCAATTTTCTTCATTTTCTTTTCCAAAACAAGTGAACTTCCAACAGTTTGTGGCATTAATGGAGTTGAAGCATGTGATGAATGATCCAAGATAGTATCTAATGCTTCATTTCCATTACTAACATAATTATCATCCGAAGGAATCATGGGCTCCCAAGGTAATAAAACTTTTTCCCAACTTTCATATGGAACTTGAGATTGACTGTAAAGTAGGAAAATTGTAGAAGGATGCCCAAGTCCATATATTGGCCAATTCATAATAATACCCATAATATATTTAAAAATGATATGTCCTACATCAATGAACTTTTCCATTTGAATGCAGTAGTTTAAAATAGCACTTTCTTTGGTGACTCTACTAATCTTCATGGTAGTGAGTAATTTTGTAGAAATGAAGAAATGCCATTATTTGGATATTAGATTAAGCAATGAAGTAGAGAAACTAACATATCCTTCATCTCGCATTTCCCAAATATTACTTTCATCCGTTGGAAAATTATAGACATCTTGCATCAAATCGCTTGTTGGGATAAAATTTATATGATGACAGATGGAAACATTTTCTATCATATAGAACTCATTAATTTCTGCCAAAGTAAATGGTATAGCCTTTCCTCATACGAAGACAAATCCTTGGGTAATTCCATGTAAGTCGGCATAGAATTCCTTCATCACTGGTACAACCACTGCAGCGGTAGTGTAGCACAGAACTTCCCAACGTTTTTGTACAATGATTTTATGAATCAGAGAACTTGGATTAATCAATACATGATTGACAAAGCCTCTTTCCTTGATAAACCTCTTCTTCATAATGACTTTGTCGTATAATCTCTGCGCGTCAAAACTAATAAACTTTCTTCTATTGAAAACTCTATACCTTGAAGTATTTTTGGAATTGGAAGCCATAGAATTCAAAATTAGGAAGTTTTTGGTCATCCAAGGCAGTTTTTAGGACTTTAAAAACACCTCCCGATGGTTATTAAGGAGCGAAATCCCGCCAAAGCCTGCCAAAAAAATAAAAATTGCATGAAACTACTTAGGACGTCGTGGGCGCCATGGTCTGTCTAGCGGACGCCGTCAGTACTAGAGGCCAAAATCGCATCTTTTCATTTTTTTGTTCAATTCGATACCAAATTTTCCTCCAATACCAATATTTGTTTTAATTTATGATACAAAATTGTGTAGATTTATTATGTCCTATTATATAAAAAACTTATTAAACAAATAGTAATACATAGATATATATATATATATATATAATTATATCTATGGGTTGCCTCCCACAAAACGCTTGGTTTAACGCCATCAGCCCGACGCACCATTTGTTTAGTTGGGTTGACTTAACATTAAAACTTCTTTAAATTGTGGTATGTGCCCTTCATAATAATGTTTCAATCGATCCCCATTAACTTTAAATATTTTTTTCCAGTGTTAGGATATTTAATAACAGTAGTTCCATAATAATAGACTTTAATCACTTTAAATGGTCCGAACTATCTGGATTTCAGTTTTCCTGGAAATAATCTCAATCTTGTATTATATAATAAAACTTCTTGTCCAGGTTCAAACATCTTTTTAATAATCTTTCGATCATGCCATATTTTCATTTTCTTTATAAATTTTTGCAGTCTCTTTATAAATTTTTGCAGTATCATATGCTTCATTTTTAATTTCCTCAAGTTCATTGAGCTGCAATAATCTTCTCTCACTAGAATATTTTAAATTAAAATTAAATTCTTTGATAGCCCAAAATACTTTATGCTCCAATTCTACTGGTAAATGACATATTTTTTTTCCAAAAATAAGTCTATATGGGAACATTCCTATAGGAGTCTTATAAGCAGTTCTATATGCCTATAATGCAGTAACCAATTTAGCAGACCAATCCAATTTATAGGGATTTACAAATTTTTCTAAAATTTGTTTAATTTCACGATTTGATATCTCTGCTAGATGACAATGACTTTATATATGCTTAAAAATACAAGAATTTGATACTGTTGCTAGAAGATTTAATTCCCCGACAACAGCGCCAAAAACATGATGCAACTTTTAATTTCTAAGAATTTATGAACCCAAATTTATATATTTATAACAATTTTGTAAATTCACAATTTCAAACGCAAGTATATGTATCGCTCAAGAAATATAGGGCTCTAGTGGAGTCCTGTTTATCGATCCCACAGGGAAGCGAGGTAAGAGGTCCTTAGTCAAATTCTAGTCCACTACAATTAGTCCTTAGTTTGGAATGTCGATTAAAATGATGTTTTATCTAGAAACTACTCTTAAATGCAAGTGTTAAATTTAAAGATAGTAACTATAACTAAATGCAAATTTTAATTCTAAAGATAAACCTTTTTGGATGAATTGGTTTGGAGAATTTTGAGATATTAAAAACTACTATTCTTATGTAATGAATTGGATAATGTAAAAGAATGAGATGCATTAAATATTGTATGTGCCAAATTGGAGCAATCCTATTCTTTACCCTTTGGTCCAGGCATAAAGAACATTGACTAATCCTATGCTTGTTTACTGAATTTGGGGCTAGGCTGGGAGGATACCGGCTCTCACTTCGGAGCAAATCCAGTAGATAACTGTTTATAAAACCATAAGATAATGAAGAACACAATACTTAGCTTTTTCCCTTCAAAAGAAAGAAGAAAATCTCTCCCAGAAAGTCTCCCACCGATCCATGCAATGCTAGAACATCTCTTTACAAATTCTCTCAAAATCTCCTCTCCAATCTCTCCAAAAGGGTAGAAATCTACATTTCTACTCCTATTTTAAAAATCCTAAACTTTTTTCACACTTTTCCTAACATTCCTCTCAGAGAAAACCCTTTTTCTAACCTAAATTCATTCTTTTAAAGTATAGGGACAAAGTTTGAAGAGTTGCCACAAGAGTCCTTTCAAAAAGCGTCCAAATACGTTGAATTTTGGCCCATAACCGCCAAAAGTAGGTCCATAGTTGTCCTGAGTGCCGTCGGCGGGCTCGAGGGCGTCGTCGACAAGCTTTTCTGTCATTTTTTGGTCTTCTTAGGTAAATGTCACCTTCGGCTCCATTTTGGGCGTCTCTGGACTCGGGCGCTGTCGATGCCAGTCCTGCGCAGCTCCACCGTTTCGCTCCGTTTAGCTCCATTTTAGCTCTGTTTCGTTCCATTTCAGTTGTGTTGTGTTCCTAAGAGATAGCCATAAAAAATAAGCATGAAAACAACATTCCTTTAAAGTGTAATATCATTCAAAAATATGCAATAAGTGTAAAAGATATTAAGCATCGAAAGACTTATCGAAAGGTGACAGGGCAAAATTTCATTTCTTGCTCGCTTTTGCTCCAAATTGTACCGTTTTTGCATATTTTTGCTCCAATGACCATAATTCACCATATATGCGATAAAACATAAAAAAATACCCTTCTTTAAAGTGCAATATCATAAAAAATAGTGTAAAATAGGTATGAAAATTTCAACATATTTTTCTTTAGTCAAAATCCCCCAAACTTAACTATTACTTGTCCTTAAGTAATTTTAGTACTACATAAAAGTTATGATCTATTGTAGTAAAGTTTTAATTCAGAAATACTATAA
>NW_018244576.1:49186-49454 GCF_001263595.1 Phalaenopsis equestris | reverse complement strand
AAAGATGCTAATCCATAAATATAAGTTCAGGAATGTATTTAAGCTTTCTCTTTAGGTAGGTTCAGTGAAGCCAATTTTTCATTAGGCATCTCCTCAAGCTTCTCCTCACTTTCATATATTTTTTTCTTTCTTTTCTTTTCTTTTTTTTATTTGGATTGCTTTCAAGCCTATATATTTTTCTTTTCTTTTCAAGGATTGATGTCAATCCTTTCTTTTTCATTTTTCAAGTGAGGATTACTATATCTGGACAGCCTTTAATGATTTTGAA
>NW_018244576.1:48059-49176 GCF_001263595.1 Phalaenopsis equestris | reverse complement strand
CTAAATTTGAAACTCAAAGCATTCCTTTAACTTATAAATATTTCATAGCTTTTACATCATTGAGCCCCAATATTTTCTTAAATGAATTTCCAAGATTCTTAATACTTCAAAATATAGTTTCCTTTACTTTAAATAGTTAACTATAGACTTATTTTCTTATACTAAATATCTTAATCTATAAAATCAATTTTCATTACAAAAATATTCCTTTAAATCTACCATAATATTTAAATATCTACAAAATATAGTTATTTTAGTTAAATTCGCTACATAAAATCATATTAACAATTTTTGAAAATATTTAAATTGAGAACATCTAATAGTTAATCTTTTTCTTCCCTCCCCCAAACTTAAATACTTCAAAATGGAATGATATAGGTGGAAAAAAAAAATTCTAAATATAAATCATACCTCAGTATTTTAGGCATTTTGATCATTCTGAAATTTTGTAGTCCTTCTCAAAATTTCTACTTCACCTGGTCTATAACATTAGGAGCTTTCTATACATATAAATCATTAGAGACTTTGTTGGGTAATGGAATTTTGAAATAAGTACAAAACTACTACCTAAAATTTTTAAATATTTTACAATTTAATTCCATAAAATGTAGCAGAAAGGAAAAATAATTAAATCTACTAGCTACTGCAACATCCTATCAAATTTATATACATGCATAATCAGGATAGAATGACAATGTAAGAAAGTAAATTTAGCCTAAAACATGCATGCAATAATATTAAACTAAACGGAAGAATATTCACTGTAAAATTTCATTTTCCTTCCTACCCCAAAACTTGATTTTTACCATGTGCAACATTTAGTGCAGAAAATATAAGTAGGAAGAAAAACAATTTAGAAATTCTATCTACCATAAATTTCTATAAAAAACATTTACAATTATTTATTAGGATAGAAAACATGTAGTAGAAAGTAAATCTAAATTAAACATGCTAGAATGAAATTAACTAAACAAACTTCTAATTAGCATAACATGGATCAATATTGGAATATAAAAATGGTCTTCAAGTCTTATAAATTGTAAAACAAACACAAACACAAACACATAAACAAGATAAATGAGGTCAATTCTTCCTCCATCTCATCGCATCTCACTAA
>NW_018244576.1:46035-47703 GCF_001263595.1 Phalaenopsis equestris | reverse complement strand
TCCTATCAAATGAAAACAAAGTCTAAGAAAGGAAGTAACAAAATTGAGATGGAACTATCGCTGTAAAAATTCACAATTCAAGTCCAGGTGAGACCCGAGTTGTATTGAACTCATCAATCCAACTACGACAAGAGAACTTACAAGTTTAATCATAATAAGAAGTTAAGAAATCATCACCTTCATGACATACAAAAAGTAAATCAAACCTCTAACAATCCAAACATCTACCAAACATCAAACAAATTGATCAATCCACACTAAAGCAACCACAATACAACACTAACAATCTTGACTCTTAAGCAAACTAAATTAAACCACATCGATAACTATGTGTTGCCTCCCATAAAGTACTTGATTTAACATTGCTAGCCCGGTAAATGATTCCTCCTGGGTCAAAATTCTAATTAAGTAATCCTTGATCAATAGCCCAATTTTTTCTAGATCCAGGGTTTCCTACAAAATCCTCAAATTAAAATTTTTCTTTCAGCTCTTCCTTTTCATATTGATTCATATCATTATTCATATTTTATCATTATTCCTCATATTTCTTTCTAGATTCAATATTCTTCTAGTAATTTTCTCAATTTGCATATTAATATCATCCTTGAAATTTATAAGAAATGGATCTTTATATGATACTTCATGATCTCCAAGACTTTGGATCAGATTCTCTCTAGATAATTCAGATTCTAGATCAATATCTTCTATGCTACTCTTCTGTTTCAAATTATCTTCTAATTTTTCAAGAATTTCTTCCATTGATCTTTCAATTTCCTTGTCCTTATCTCTCAACTTAAAGCTCTTTTGAAACAAATCCTTGAGTTCTCTTCTAAATATCAGTTCAATAATTTTAAATTACTCATAATTCATTTCCTTAGGATTTATCTTAGAGTCATTAGGTAAAATCTCAAAAACTGTTAATTACATTAATAATCTGCCCCAGCATCAGAATCTCATTTATTTCTTTTGTATACCACAAAATATGCCATTCAGTGACTTTGAATAATTTGTTCATAGGAGATCTTTTATTGATTTCATCATTCAATTCAGGTTCATCTTGTGATTGAGTCGAATATGAAGATAGAGAGACTGGTGGTGCATATGAATTCAAAGAATAGGCAGGCTTTAAAATTGTATGAGGTAAATTCATTTTAAGGTCATGAGATTTTTCAACAAATGGAATTAAAAGTTTACTATTTTTGGTAACATCCATCATTTCACACCTCGCATGAACATACATACAGTCTTCTTTAAACAACATTTTAGACTCATCATGAAAGCTCATTTCGATCTCATCTGTTAACTTACTCTCAAAACTTTTTTAGAAATAGTTTTTACTTAGATAATGAATTTCATCCATCTAAAAACAATCATCATCTTTTCTCTCAGTTGGATATTTCATAACCTTTAAAACATCAAAAGTGGTTTCAAGGTCATTAATATTGATAGTTAACTTTCATTTTTGGACATCTATCATAGCTTGTCCAGTAATAAGAAAAGGTCTCCCCAAAATAATGGGATATTCTTTATCTTCCTCTATATCTAATACAATAAAGTCCATAAGAAAGATAAATTTATCCACTTTAACAAGCAAATCTTCTATAATTCCTTTTGGATAAATGATAGATCGATCAGTTAACTGAAGAGTTATAGTAGTGGGAGAAATAT
>NW_018244576.1:45169-45765 GCF_001263595.1 Phalaenopsis equestris | reverse complement strand
TGATTTTAGTTGGAGATATTAATTTTTCCAGATCCTTATAAACATGTTCTTCAGGACTTTTAGTTTTCTTTGTTTCTCTCACAACATCTTTCTCTTTTCTAACCACATCCTCTATCTCTCTTCCACTTTTTAATTGGACAGCTTCTACTTGTTCATTAGTGTTCTCTTTAGGGTAGATCTCAATGTTGCTAGGAAGTATTCCTTGGGGTCTATTGCTAAGTGAATTAGCAATTTATCCGAGTAAATTCTCTATGTTTTTAATCGCAGCACTTTGACTTTGCAACTGGTTTCTCATTTGCAATACCACTTCTTCCATAGACATTTTCTTCATCTCAAATTGTTGATCATTGTTAGAGTTCTATGGATATGAAGGTCTACAGTTTGTGTTCCCCTGATTATTCCAACTTTCATTAAGATTTGCATGATTATTTTTCTATTTTTGGTTTCCACCGTCAGTAATATGATTCATGTTAAAATTAGGATGGTTCTCCCAACCTGGGTTGTAAAAGTTAGAGTACGGGTTGTTTATGGTATTTAAAGCATCATTAAAGCAGTTAGAATAAATCATATGCCCTAATGAACTTTCCTCACTTACT
>NW_018244576.1:32636-45127 GCF_001263595.1 Phalaenopsis equestris | reverse complement strand
TCCAAATTGATTGGTTCATTCCAAATTGATCCAACTTCTTTGATATTGCAGTAACTTGAGATGCAAGAATTGAAATCTCATATATATCATAAACACTAGCTACTGGTTTGGTATGTGAACTTAGGTGAACCCACTGCCCTCCTCCTTCTCTGGGTGGACTTAACACTTCGAGCTGAGGATCTGTGTGTTCCCGTTGTCTGTGCATCAACTTCCTTATCTGCTTTGGTTCTTTGCAATCTTTCAACCATCGCAGTTAAGTTGTGTAATGAGTCCCCAACATAAGACATTTGTTGACTCATTATATTCATGGTTTCATATAATATAAGAGTAAAATCTTCTTGACCTTTCAATAGGTCGATTATCATTCTGAATTCTTTATTAACCACTGTATATGTCTCTTGCGGAGTGATCTCACTGGAAAAAAATGGTCCCACGCTATGGGCTAATGGTGAAGATGGTCCGACAACTGTTTCTTGATGTAGGACAACCCTGGTAGGGCTTGGAAGTCCCTCTTCCGGGTTGGACAGTAAGTTTTGCTCATCCTCTTTAAAGTCGATGAAAGAATCATTAACCTGCACCATGATTAAAAATGCCCATACTGAATTCTAAAGGAATTAAAATAAGTACCACTATCTCCTTTGATACGAGATGTCTGAGTGTATCTAAAGCACCCCTTACTGCAGATGGGCGACACCTATAGTTGAATGTCCTTGCTTTCATAAACCTACAAATGAAAGGAATTAAAATAAGTACCATAAAATACATTACAAAGAAAGACAACACTTATAACACCATGAAAGCCTTGAGTAACACCCAAAATCAAAGCAATACAACACATATTCAATTATACAACACCATGAAAGCCTTTAATAACACCCTAAAGCAAAGCCAAAAAACACCTATACAACTTCAACACACCCAATGAAAGAACAATAAGCACTATTAATTGGATAACACACTAACAAAAAAATAACACCAATGATATTTGACAGCGACTTTATATATGCTTAAAAATATAAGAATTTGATACCGCTGCTAGAAGATTTAAATCCCGGACAACGGCGCCAAAAACTTGATGCAACTTTTAATATGCAAGAATTTATGAACCTAGATTTATATATTTATAATGAATTTTGTAAAGTCACAATTTCAAACGCAAGTATACGTATCACTCAAGTAATACAGGGCTCTAGTGGAGTCCTGTTTATCGATCCCACAGGGAAGCGAGGTAAGAGGTCCTTAGTTAAATTCTAATCTACTAAATTAGTCCTTAGTTTGGAATGTCGATTGAAATGATGTTTTATCTAGCAACTACTCCTAAATGCAAGTGTTAAATGTAAAGATAGTAACTATAACTAAATGCAAATTTAAATTCTAAAGACAACCCTTTTTGGATGAATTGGTTTGGAAAATTTTGAGATATTAAAAGCTACTATTGTTATGTAATGAATTGGATAATGTAAAGGAATGAGATGCATTAAATATTGTATGTGCCAAATAGGAGAAATCTTATTCTTTACCTTTTGGTCCAGGCATAAAAAACATAGACTAATCATATGCTTGTTTACTGAATCCATGGCTAGGCTGGGAAGCTACCGGCTCTCACTTCGGAGCTCCCATGTTACCCTCGCCTGAGGGCTAACATCTTCACTTCAGTACTTAAACAATAGGACCGAATTGGGGATTTTAGTCTGTCATCCTAAAATCTCCAATTCTATGCCCATCAAAGTATATTTCCCTATTTATTTGCATTCATCTATTTATTTGCATTCATCTCCCATGAACTTAACCATCCCTGGAATCTGAATGTGGTTATACTTTGTTGAGAATTACACAACCCTCTCTAGTCTTAATGCAATTACAATTAATTTTAACGCTACAACAGGCTTTTATTGTAATGTAAATACAGTGCAAGTAAAAACCATCACATTTATAATTAAATCCGCTTCTAACATGCATCACAAAATCCTAAACATGAATTCTACTTATTACAAAAGAAATGTAAAATAAAAACAACAACATAATCTTCTCATACCATTATTTCCAAACAAGAAGAGAGAGTAAGAGAAATACATCACAAAGCACGAAGAAAGCACAATAGAAAACTTCATTTCATCAAAGCAAATCCATTAGATAAGTGTTTACAATATCATAAGATAATGAAGAACACAATACTTAGCTTTTTCCCTTTGAAAGAAAGAAGAAAATCTCTCCCACAAAGTCTCCCGCCGATCCATGCAATGCTAGAACATCTCCTTACAAATTCTCTCAAAATCTCCCCTCCAATCTCTCCAAAAGGGTAGAAATCTACATTTCTACTCCTATTCTAAAAATCCTAAACTTTCTCCACACTTTTCCTAACGTTCCTCTCATAAAAAACCCTTTTCTAACCTAAATTCATTATTTTAAAGTGTAGGGATGAAGTTTGAAGAGTTTCCACAAGAGTCATTTCAAAAAGCGTCCAAATACGTTGAATTTCGGCCCATAACCGCCAAAAGTTGGTCTATAGTCATCCCGGGCAGCGTCGGCGGGCTGGAGGGCGCCGTCGGTGAGCGGCGGGCGGGAGGGCGCCGTCGGTGAGCTTTTCTGTCATTTTTTGGTCTTCTTGAGTAAATCTCGCCGTTGATGCCATTTTAGGCTTCGTCGGCAAGCAAACTGCGCAGCTCCACCATTTCGCTCCTTTTGGCTCCATTTTAGCTCCATTTAGTCCCATTTCAGTTGTGTTGTGTTCCTAACAGATAACTCTAAAAAATAAGCATAAAAACAACCTTCCTTTAAAGTATAATCTCATTCAAAAATATGCAAGAAGTGTAAAAGAGATTAAGCATCGAAAGAGATTAAGCATCGAAAGACTTAGCATCGAAAGACTTATCGAAAGATGATAGGGAAAAATTTCATTTCTTGCTTGTTTTTGCTCCAAATTACACCATTTTTGCATCTTTTTGCTCCAATGACCATAATTCATCATACATGCAACAAAACATAAAAAATACCCTTATTTAAAGTGTAATATTGTAAAAAATAGTGTAAAATAGGTACAAAAATCTCAACATATTTTTCTTTGGTCACTTGACCGCTAATTTGAGGATGACTTATTCCCCTTTGGAGCCCCTCTTCTAATTTGTAGACCTCCTGCAAGATTATCATTTACATTTCCAAACCTCTACCAATTCCATATTTAATAACTACTCTTGGTATTCCACATCTTGTAAAAATATTTTTAATTAAAAATTTAAAAACACTTTGAGCATCAGATCTGGGTACAACAATAGCTTCATTCCATTTGGACATATAATCAACAACAAATATTATATATAAATTTCTAAATGAAGGCATAAATGGTCCCATAAAATCTAATTCCCATATAAAAAAATCTAACTTCTAATGTGTAATTTAGAGGCATTTAATTTCTTTTAGAAATATTTCCAACTCATTGACATCAATCACATGTTTTAATATATTCATTAACATCCCTAAAAAGAGTAGGCCAATAAAATCCAGCTTGTAAAATTTTATATGCAGTTCTATTGTTCCAAAATATCCTCCAAATTTAGAATCATGACATCTTTAAATTATCTGCTGAGTTTCTTCATAAGGGACACACCTTCTAATAATTAGATCTTTATATTATTTATATAAATATGGTTCATCCCAAAAATAGAATTTTGAATCATAAATGAATTTCTTTAGTTGTGGATTTTTAATATCAGGTGGTAGAATATCACTTACAATATAATTTACTATGTCAGCATACCACGGTACATTAATTTCATCAATACTATATAATTGTTCATCATGGAAATTTTCTAAAATTTCATTTGCAAAATTAGTTAATAATTCACTTTCTAGTCTAGAAAAATGATCAGCTATTTGATTATCATTTCCCTTTCTATCAACTACGGTAAAATGAAAACTCTTGCAATAAAAGTATCCATCTAATTAATCTTTGTTTAGCATCCTTTTTTTGCATCAATTATTTAATAGTAGAATGATCTGTTTGCACTATACATTTGATTCCGATTAAGTAAGGTATAAATTTATTAAAGTCATAAACAACAGTTAATAACTCTCTTTCACTAGTAGTCTCTCTTTCAGTAGTAGTGTAGAGTAGTGTAGTTAATTTGAACATTATTTAGAGTTTTACTAGCATAATATATTACTACGAAAACCTTGTTGTACCTTTGTCCTAAAACAGCCTCAATAGCACAATCACTAGCATCACACATTATTTTGAATAGCTTTTCCCAGTCAAGTGGAACTATTATAGGTGCAGTGATTAATTTTATTTTAAATAATTCAAATGCTTTTATGCATTACTCGTTAAAATCAAATTTCATATCTTTCTCTAAAAGTTGGCATAATGGCTTAGTTATTTTCAAAAAAATTTTTATGTAGCGCCTGCAAAAACTAGCATGTCTTAGAAAGCTTCTTACCCCAATAACATTAGTAGGAGGTGGTAATTTTTCAATAACTTAAATTTTTGCAGAATCTACTTCCATGCCATTTTTCAAAAATTTTATGCCTAAGAAAAATACTTCCTGCAACCATAAATTGACATTTTTCCTAATTTAATGCTATGTTGATTCTTCACATACTCCCAAAATTTTTTTTAAATTATTTAAACATAAATCAAACGAAGTTCCTAATACAGAAAAATCATCCATAAACACTTCCATTCCATGTTCAATAAAATTACTAAAAATTGACATCATACATCTTTAAAATGTTGTAGGTGCATTGCGTAGTCTAAAAAGCATTCTACGAAAAGAAAATGTTCCATAAGGGCTTGTAAATGTTGTTTTCTCTAGATCATGTAGAGAAATTAGAATTTGGTGATAACTGGTATATCTGTCTAAAAAAAAATAATATTTGTTTCCAGCCAATTTATCTGAAATTTGGTCTAGAAAGGGTAAGGGAAAGTGATCTTTCCTGAGGGCCAGATTTAATTTTCTATAGTCAATAGAAATTCCCCAACCAGTAACTTGTCATATTTGAATTAATTCATTTTTTTCATTATTATCAACGGTCAATCCTCCTTTCTTCGGAACACAGTGAATTGGGCTTACCCAAGTGCTAACTCAAATAAGATATGTAATTTCAGCATCTTACCATTTTAAAATTTCTTTTTTAACAAATTCTTTCATTATTTGGTTTAATCTCCTATAAGGATCAACTTTAGGTTTATATTGTTCATCTAATAAAATTTTGTGCATACAAATTGAATGGCTAATTCATTTAATATCTGATAAAGTCCATCCAAAAGCCTTCTTATATTTTTTCAACATCTCTATTAATTTTTTTTCTTCAATTTTAGTTAATTTAGAAGATATAATAACAGGCAATATAGATGTTGACCTCACTTTTAGTTGAGGTCTAGTTTTTCCTTTTTAGTAGCTTAAGGTCTAGCCATAGGACTTCTTGTTGACTATTCCTAAAAAACCCTTTATGATGTTCCTATTGATAATTTTCAACAATCAATTTAGATTTAGCCCAAGGCTAGCCCAATCTAGATCCAAGTCTAGCCCAACATGCCCAAATTGACCAAATCTCCAAAATCCTTCAAATTGACCCACCAATTGAACTCAAAATCACTTCAAACCTTCGCCAAAAATGTTCATTACAATCATCTACATCAAATGCATCAATAAATTTGGTCAATTGACATGACTATCCTAGCCCAAACCCAAGTTTTAGTCATTTAATCCACATTGGACCCATGCACTAAAATTAGCCAAACAACCCCAAAGCCACAAAATTAATGATTCCACAGCCATTAGTTGGACCCTAGTGACCAAGCTAAACCCCATAAAACCACCTAAGCTAAGATATGGACCAAAGGTCCCCTAAATCAAGGGGTTTTGATTCCATATTTGCTTAAGCCTTGGATATTTTTGCCAAAACTAAACCTCAACTCATTTAATTGCATTGACACATTCCCCTAGCTCACCTGACCACCTAGCCACCTCCTCTAGCCTGGCCGGCCTAGAAAACACCAAAACCGTGAGCCACCCCCATAGAATGAAACCCATTTCAAACTTAGAGGCCATCTCATCCAAATAAAATGTTAGAGCCTCTCTGCCCTCCACCTAAGCAACATTTTTTACTTCCTAATTTTCCATGACAGCCACTCTTAAGCCATTTTTATAAAAAGCTCCCCTCAATGACCATGGAAGGAGAGTTAAAATTTTCTAAGAGAGACCCCTCCAAATTGCTCCCAGAGAATCTTTGAGACCTCCTCAACTCAAGCAAACCACTTTTCCCCACTGATTCCCATTATGGAAGCTCAAATTTGAGCTCAAACTTCTACAAGCTCAAACTTTTACAAAAAACCAGGACAGAGCTCACCACACCTCTACAGTCGATCAAACTCAAATTAAATTCACCCACACCTTCACCACAGTGAAAGAAAGAGAAACCTCATCAAATCCCCCTTCCCCAGAGACCCTAACATAGCTCTAGACCAATACTTGAAATCGAGCTTGGTCGAATTAATACCTAGGCCTTTCACCACAGCAAGAGGCTTAATCCATAGCCTCCTAGGACCTCCATGAATGTGTCGAGCACCTCTGACTTAAGCTTCCCTTTTCAGAGAAAAGGTGTTGAACTTCTCCTCCTCCCAAGTCTATTTTGATTCTCCATTTGATTAGGCTTAATTTAGTTGCATGATTACCATATGAATGCGTTTGTCTCACTTAGACGAGTCCATAGGATTAAACCTTATGAGATTTGGTTAAGCCTAGAGGGAGATCTTAAGGTTTTAGTATGGACGGTTGTCAGGTTTGGTTGTCGGGTTCGCCTATTTGGGGATGATGACGGGGAGCCGTTCGATCGCGCCTTTATCTCATCAACGGACGAGATGAAGTCGGACAATGCTTTGGTTCATAAAGCGCGGGTGGACTCAGCGACTACGTGGATGTCAGCGTCCAACTAGAGCGTACCACACGTGTTTTCAGAGCCGCCTAAGATCTATTCAACGTCGCGCATTTAAATCGATAAATAAGGTATTTTCTTATTTAAATAAATAGCCCTAACTTCAAAAATCTATATCTTGGAGTAGAAAAAAGCATAAAATAAAATAAAAGTACCCTAGTGCAAATAAAAGTACCCTAGTGCTCCCCCTAGTGCTCCGTAAACAGAGGAGAACAATGTGGAAATGGTTTGAAGTTTATTTGATGCATATTTTATTTTTAATTAAATAAATATTATTTTTTAATGTTTATATTCTCTATGCATGTAGACATTTCACCATGGCTTGATATTTTGGCATGTTCTTGATTGAACATTCCCTGATTTTTCTAAAGTTAGAAAAGATCTCTAGACAGAGATCCATCTATTTCAAGCATATGTCTATTATTTGCTAATATTAATCATAATAATTATCATGTTGCTTAGAAAAATCCAAGAAAATTTTGGTAGGTCTACGATGACTAGAAAACTATTTAAAAAATATTTCATGAGCCAAGTCATTCAAAATGCACATAATCTTTACAAACCCTAAAACACAAATAATTAATTTTGGGAAAAATAGGCATCAAAATGACTTGATTTTTTATCTCCACTATTATTTAAGACTCAGAGAATCCCACATAAAAATTTCAAAATATTTTGAACTCATTTGGTAACTCAAATTGATTTTCTAAGTTAAATGACATTTTTTACTATAAAATAATTTTTAATAATCAAAATATAACTCAAAAATTATGAAAACTGATTTTTGGAGTTCTCTGTGATTAGACGAATTTTCTAAAAATAAAATGGCGTTGAAAATAAAAACTTCATTTTTAGCCTATTTTTACATATTTAAAATAATTAAAAGATGATAAAAATCACAAAGATAATAAAATTTATGAAAATGTTCTAAATTGTTTTCTAAGCATTTAGGAACAATTGGAATATTTTTCTGGACTTTCTAAATGAAGATATTGAATTTTAAAGCTTAAAATAATTTTTAAAGGCTATATGTAAATTAAATTAAATTTTGAAAAATCACATTTTCTCCTCTGATGTCTTGATTGACCCATGATTAAGGTAATATAAGAAGAAAAAATAAAAAAATGTAAAATTTTCTTCTCTAAGTTCTCACAAATTATGAAGTGATAGAGCCTTAGGGGCAAATGTGTAGTTTTGGAAAATTAGCCTTAATTAGCATTTAGGCTTAATTTAAGGAGGGAAATGGGTAACCTCTGATCTTAATCAAATTATTTGATATTTGAAACACAGGATATTAATTGGTAGAAATCAATCTCATTGTTTCCTAATTAAAAAATAAAATTGTAATTTCCTAAAGTTATTAAAATTTGGAATTTCATTAAATTAAATAACCTTAGACTTAGGGGTATGACTTTGGAAGTTGATAACTCACTAATTTAATACCCCTATTTGAGGTTTAAATAATTTTCAAAATTTTTAAAAATGAATCATCATCACTTAAAATTTTAATCTCTTTCAAAAATAACTAAGACTTCTACCGAAATCTTAAGGGCTTAGTAGTGACCTAAGCTAAATCAAATTTAGTTAACTAAGGATTAGAAAAAGTGGACATAGGTAAAATTAAACACCTTTGGAACACTACAAGTTCAAATTAAAGTTGGCTAAATGTCTTTGATAACAGTAACTTGCCTCTTTAAGGGCTTTCACCTATATAATTTACAAATTAAATCACAAATGATATTTACCCCACACTTAAGGGTAGCTGAAACATCAATGTTCACTGAGCATTAAAAGTATTTTTATAGGGTGGATTTACTAAGCAACATAATAAAATAAAATGAGCTTGACATATTTCATCAGGCGGTGAGAGGGAAGCATGAACCTGTTTCTTCCTCCATACCTGTTGGATATCTCAGAGGTCTACTAAACTTAATGTGTTTTGATTAACAAGAATCATCCTTAATCAAACTAATAGGGACCCACCAAGATATGACCTAGGGTTTAGGTAACCAAAACTTTACTTTCCTGCTTCATATAAAATGCCCTGACATGCCTACAAAAAAACAAAAACTATCAGGATAGCCACAAAATCAAAATCAAAACTAAAACTAAAATCAACCAAGATAAATTTCACCCCCACAAAATTCAAAATATAAAACAACTCAAAATTTAATCACAAACATCACACAAAATTACAACTTCAATTAAATTAAGACATCTCTATCGGATGATAGGGAATTCCTCGGAGGAGGTAACCTACGGTTGCTAACAAGGCTTCCCACGGTCTAAATAAAATTACGGAACTCATTAAGTTGAGTTTAGTAAATTCTTTTGTACTAAGTGAATCCAATAGAAAATAGTGGTACCAAAACGAGGGAACCGTAGGATCGTAACCGGTGTCACTCAAATCAACTTTAACATGCCCCATAAAATTTAAAGAACTTCAATCATAGGGCCACCTGATTTGACATCATAACTTGACACCCTAGAAAACTCAAACTCATCACGAAAAGGAGCTTGGAGCTAGCATGGTGGGCAGCATGACCATCTTTAACAACAAAACCTAACTTCCCCAGCTAAACCAATTTACTTCCATAGAATTAAACAACAAAGCCATAGGACTTCGAGGTTGTCTTCTTATGTAACATAAATGCTCAACTCATCTTTAGGCCTTTGTACAACTCTGTTGTACAATCTAAGCCCTAACTCGCCTTAGGATTCTGGGTTTGCCGTTCGTCACGACCTAAATCCTCATATCTTCTACGCTATTTGTGTGAATGTTCCACACAAATGTAAGCCCTAATTAAATAAAATTGGCAAGATGAAACACTCAAATAAATTCTCCTCAAAATTGAAGCCAAACATTAGGATAGCCTGGGAAGTCACTAAGTTTTTCCCCCGGATCTATGACATCCCCTAGTTCTTCCTCCTTTGGACTCGACAATAAATGTTCCAAATTTGAACCATTTCCATTTCTTACCTCTTTGCCCGATATCATTGAACAATACTATCTTTTTGAAATCCTTGAAGATAATATTTCTTGATTTTAATTGAAAGTTTTCTTAGGTGGCTTTGGTAATTTAAGATGTAATTAACTATAGGGGCTTGCCTTTATATGAAACTTCTTCGAACCCAGCTTAATATAAACTGTATTTAATTTTTCATATTAAATAGGGGAAATTGTTGGCAAACAAAATGATTTTGTAAACCAAATGGACGTCATACATTTTTTAGTTTATTTGATCAAGCCTCATCCTCAAGTCTTGTGTTTATCCTTCGAGATAGATTATCCTTCGAGATAGATATAGGTTCGAGATAGATATAGGGTTTGAGGTATATCACTCTTTCATTTAAACTATGAAAAATATGGGGTCAGTTTGATTTTATATTTTTCTAAACTTATAATTTTCTTCGAAAGAGGGCGACGGGATTTCGATTCCGGTGACCGACAACTTTTTACGGGCAACTCCCCAAACCAAAAATAGTGCTGACAGCTTCTGAAAACTCAACTGGGGAAAAGTTTCTCTTTCCATTTAAATTAGGAAAGTACCATCTTCATATATTAGTAATGTGTCCATGTCACTGTCCATGTCATGTGTCCATGTCACTCTTGGACCAAATTACCCTTCTTTCGTTGACATGCTTTACCCATTTCTGTCTTGGGAAAGTACAAACAACACTTTGGACTTCAGGACTACCTGTTCAAACTGTTCAACCATCTTTGAACAGAGGGGTTCAGGAGGCCATTAAGGACTCTTTAAAACTTCATGTGGGGTCGGACCCTAATAGGTGTGTTGGTGGACTAGTTCTACCTGGGTATTGTGAGTTGCTAATGCTAAATGGGTCCATGGGTCCTGCACTAGGTCCTAAACACTTCACATCTCCCTTCCAAATATGATTTGCTATTTCGCAAATTAAATCAAATTGTGTTGTGCTGCGCGGGCTTTAAAATTTTCTTATATTAAATAAAGTTTTCTACTTTCAAATTACCTTTTTACTAAAAATTTTAAATTCTCACAAACTAAGACATACTCGGTCTACAGACCAACCTCTATAAATTTTAGTGCTTGCACTAAAATTACAAGGTTTTGGCCATATAGCTAACCCCAAAACTTTCTATTTTAAAGCTTTTGCAATGGCCTACCCAACGCTGACCTTTTCCTATAACTTGCCAATAAGACATGAAGCCAATAGTAATGATCATTGAAGAACCGACTGAGAGATTAGCTGTCCTGCCAATAGTATTCAAAATCGGGTCGGGTTCAAAGACTATACCACTGACTCGAACCCAAATGAGAAACCATATCACGAGAGTTTTGAGGGCCGCTAAAGCTCAGGCATCTAAGGAATTACCTATTAATGAAGAGCCTCACTAAGAGGAGTTAGAATTACTGGAAACATATCCACTTCTGCGGGGAAGTAGGTTCCTTCCATTAATGAATACCAACCGGTATGAAATAATCCAGAAGATTGCCACTGCATTATCGTCGCTTCATGGATAGGGTGTGGAGAGAAAGAAGTCTACTCCGATCGCCCGAGTCAGTTCAGTTTTTCAGAGGTAGCTGCCAAAGAAGGTTGTTCAGTGAGTGAACTACTTAAACGAGTAGGGCATGCAATATCCCCTCGTGCAAAGAAAGAAATTTTAAAGGATGTCAGATCAGCCAAGAAATCTCAAAAGTTAATTGAGGCCTTGCCTACTCGTATTCCTATCTGGTTTTACTTGGGGGGCAGAGTTGATACCACCGTAGTCACCACCGAGTCTGCCATCGCTAGGACAATAGGCCGTCGACCGGTTAAGTCAAGGCTGGGTCCAAGAATCCTACAAATCACCCACTTCAAGGATATTCCTAATATTCCAAAGGAAAAGACAAAGAGATTAACCGATACTGAGTATTGTATCTGGTCTGCAACATAGGAAGCATACCTCTCCTCGACATACCGATGTTTCTGCCAAGCACTCCTTGTCAAGACATCATCGTCAAAGAAAAAGGTATGGATACCCAAGTAGTTTGCTGTACAAATACAGTCCAGTAAGCCCGCAGGGCAAGATCATGAAATCAAGCCAGGCTGACATTGTCGCAGCGATTGTTAGTGCAATGGAAGAACAAGAGGAGGAGGTTCAACAGGGTTATCCAGATCTTAAGTCAACCCAAGAACAGTGATCAAAGAAAAAGTTAAAAAGCTCAAGGCCAAGATTTATAAGTTTGCTCGGGAATACGGAGTTTCCATCGACAACAATGATGAACATTTTGACTATAATGACTACCTTGAAGAAGATTTCATGGATGTCCATGTCATCAAAACCAAAGCCACTACATCTGCCATAGATGAGCTACGCAGGGCTATCTTCGTAAGGGATGAACAATTGTCCATGTCATCAAAACCAAAGCCACTACATCTGCGCGCGAGCTCAACCTCTCATTTGAAGAGAATGCCGTAGCTGAGCTGCGCAGGGCTATCCTCATAATGGATGAACAAGTCAGCCAACTGGAGAAAAGGATAGAAGAGATGGCTAGAGCTATGACAACCATGGCCACCATTCAAGGGCAATCACAAGCACC
>NW_018244576.1:29755-31785 GCF_001263595.1 Phalaenopsis equestris | reverse complement strand
GCTCCCACATTCCCCTCGCCTGAGGGCTAACATCTACACTTCAGCACCCAAACGATAGGACCAAATTGAGGATTTTAGTCTATCACTCAAAAATCTCAATTTCTCCGCCCGATAATTTTTATTTCCCTATTTATTTGCACCCAACTTTCAAGGACTTTGACCTCCCTAAATCTTGGATGTAATCTTCACTTTAGTTGTAAAACTCAACATATTTTAACAAATTAATTGGCCAGTTTAAAAGTAAATTAATATTGAAGTGAAAATATCATCACAACTTCTTTAACATTCTCATGGCACAACCAATTCAAATCACCATTTCACAAAATCTAAAGGCAAGGAGATAGACAGAGAAAACTACTCAGAACTCGTGGAGAAGATACGACACAACTTGGATTTTATATATAAAAATAAAATCATACCAACTTCAATCCGTAAATACAACTTATCTCTAATTCATCCTCAAGAAAACTCCTCGAAGTTCCTCTGAATCTCTTACTTTTTTACAGCCATACAGAATTCCTCTTTTCGAAGCGGTAAGGAGGAAGAAATCTCTCACTTTTCTTCCACTCTTACAATCTCTCGAAGAACTCCTCACAATACTAACCACTCTCTACACTCTAATGGGAACCACAAAACAATAAAGACTCAGCAGACCCCTAGTGGACACCCCATTTTTTGGCTTCCAGATATTTCTTTTAAAGTTGTAGAAGAATTTTCAAGAGTTGCCCAAGCGTCCCTTCAAAAATCGTCCACATTCAATGCATCTGTTGAGAAAATTGATGTGCTCACCATTGGTGGCCACGATGGCGCCGTCAGCGGCCTTCTAGAATATTTATTTTGGACTCTCGGGAAAAACCCGTCGTTGGCTGTTTCGAGCCTGCCGTCGGTGCCCAAGATCAAATCTTCATATTTTGGTCCTTCTTACTCCAAATTTGCTCCTTTTTGCATCTTTTTGCTCCAATGACCATAAGTCAACATACCTGTAACAAAACATCAAAATTACATTTCTTTAAAGTGTAATATCATCAAAATCAGTGTAGAATAGGTATGAAAATCTCAACATATTTTTCTTTGGTCAAAATCCCCAAAACTTAACCATTACTTGTCCTCAAGTAATTTTAGTACTACTTCTACTGTGGAAAAGTTTTAATTCAGAAATACTATAAGTTTGATTTAAGTAAATACCATAGTGAGATTTTCAGAAAAAATTCAAGTAATTAAATTAACTCTGTAGGTACAAGACTATCTAGTCATCAAGTTTAAGAGTTCTAGTTTTCTATTCATTTCAAGAATGACTATATGTTGTAATATCAAGTCACTTAAAATATTCAAATGATAGGAACTTCATGAGAACATTACTACTAAAAGATGTTATTCCATAAATATAAGTTCAGGAATTTATTTAGGTTTTCCCTTTAGGTAGGTCCAAGGGAAGCCAATTTTTGATTTGGCATCTCCTCAAGCTTCTCTTCACTTATATATATATATCATTTGGATCGCTTTCAATCCTAAATATTTTTCTTTTCTTTTCATGGATTGTTGTCAATCCTTCCTTTTTCTTTTTCAAGTGAAGATTACTATATCTGGATAGCCTTTAATAATTTTGAACTTCACTTTTCTTTCCTTAAATTTGAAACTCAAAGCATTCCTTTACCTTATAAGTATTTCATAGCTTTTACATCATTGAGCCCCAATCTTTTCTTCTCAAATGAATTTCTAAGATTTTTGATATTTCAAAATATAGTTTTCTTTACTAAATAACTTAATCTACAAAATTAATTTTCCTTACAAAAATATTCCTTTAAATCTACCATAATATTTAAATATCTACAAAATATAGTTATCTCAATTAAATTCACTACAAAAAATCATATTAATAATTTCTAAAAATATTTGAATTGAGAACATATAATAGTTAATTTTTCTTCCCTCCCCCAAACTTAAATTTTTAAATATGGAATGATACAGGTGGAAAGAAAAATTCTAAATAGAAATCATACCTCAGTACTTTAGGCATTTTCATCTTTCTG
>NW_018244576.1:29148-29633 GCF_001263595.1 Phalaenopsis equestris | reverse complement strand
GTAGAAAGATAGAGAAAACTACTCAGAACTCATGGAGAAGATACGACAAAACTTGGAATTTATATATAAACGCAAAGTCATACAAACTTCAATAAGTAAATATAACTTATCTCTAATTCCTCCCCAAACAAACTCCTCGAAGTTCCTCTGAATTTATTCCTTTCTTTACAACCCACAGAATTCTCCTTCGAAGTGGCAAGGAGGAAGAACTCTCTCACTTTCCTTCCACTCTTACAATATCTGGAAGAATTCCTCATGATACTAATCGCTCTCTACACTCTAATGGGCACCACAAAACAACAAAGACTCAGCGGACCCCCCAGCATACACCCCATTTTTTGGCTTTCAAATGTTTCTTTTAAAGTTGTAGAAGAGTTTTCAAGAGTTGCCCAAGCATCCATTCAAAAATCATCCACATTCAATGCATATGTTGAGAGAACCGACATGCTCGCCGTCAGTGACGTCGATGGAACGAATGGCGGGGT
>NW_018244576.1:8921-29138 GCF_001263595.1 Phalaenopsis equestris | reverse complement strand
AGAATACTTAATGCTGGACTCTCCGGAAAAACCCACCGTCGGCAACGTCGATGGTGCCGTCGGTGCCCAGATCAAATCTTCATATTTTGGTCCTTTTTGCTCCAAATTCCCTCCTTTTTACATATTTTTGCTCCAATAACCATAATTCAACATGCCTACAACAAAACATCAAAAAAATCTTTCTTTATAGTGCAATAACATCAAAATCAGCGTAAAATAGGTATGAAAATCTCAACATATTTTTCTTTGGTCAGTCGCCATGCCGGAGAAAGAATTCAAGCACATGGTCGAACAAGTTCGGGAGGCTTTAACCCAATCTAAGGGCAGTGCATTGATTCTAAAGGGTAGACCTTACCCTAAAGAGTTCGATGTCGTTCCCTTCCTCAAGGGTTTCATGGCCCAAAAAATTAAAATATTTGATGAGACTGGAAATTCCAGACAACATGTAGCACACTTCCAAGCCAGTTGAGGCAACACAAGAAGTAGCGAGGCTTTGCTCTTCGAACAGTTTGTCAACAGCTTGTTAGGGAACGCCTTTGATTTGTATGCCGATTTGCCCAACGGATTAGTAAAAATATTTGCCTAGCTAGAACAATTATTTGTGAAAAGATTTGCTAGAATAAAACACCATGTCTCTATAGGAGAGCTTATGATAGAAAAGCAAAAGCTTCACCTTCAAAAATTTAAGTTGCATGCTCTAATAGAAACCTTAGCATGAAATGTGAACTTTAGCTACAGGAAACTCATGCGATTGAAATTCTACTCAAGTGCATTCATAAGCATGGCTGGCCCAGTAGCTTTCATGCTCAAGGGACTCACTATCAAATCCTTTGAGAAGCTACTCAGTAAAGCCAGCAGTCTTCAAGAGGAAATCAAACATATCGATTCACACGACAAGTCCAAGGAAAATAGAGTGTTTGAGGAGAGATCAGGAACAATAGCAATTGTTGATAAAGGAAAACAACCAATGAAGATATACGTAGAAAATCCTCGTTAGTCTTTATCACAGTAGGCTCAGAAACATAATAGCCAGTCTAGCCAACGATCACCTCAAGAAGGGTCACCTCGAACAGGGAATAAGAGAATATCTCTGGCAAAACGACAGAAAATGGTGTATTCTTTCAAAGATGAAGCTATATCCAAAATGTTCAGAAGTTTGATGAAGAAGCCCGAGTTTAATAGAGCCAAAGAAGCCAGAAGAGGTCGATAAAAAGGATGAACCAAATTATTGCCCGTATCACCGATTGCTAGAACACACTATAGAAGAATACTTCATCTTTAAGGATTGGCTCAAGAAAAATCTCAAAGAAGGGAATATAATGATCCCAAAAATTTTTTTAAAAGAACCTGAAAATGGTTCTATAAATATAATTTCGACTGAGGTATTTGGATCAATCTCTTCGATTGATCCATATACCAAAAAAGAGGGATGGAGCACGCCTTGGGACAAACTCAAGAAGGTCTAAAATCAAATCCAAAATTCATCAAAACAATTTTCCACATACACTGGAAAAGGTGGATGGAGTACGATTTGGAGCAAGTCGCCCCAAAGAATACTGAATCAAATCCAAATGCATCAAAACAAGCCTCCGTTCAGAATCTTCAGTTTGTCAAGACCAAGATGAAGGTTTCACCACAAGAGTCGTCATCGTCAAAGACAAATAAAAAGAACAACACTACCACAAAGATTGATAGCACAAAGGGTAGGTTAAGGGCTCTTTTTGCTTGATTGGTTGTCTCAAATTTGGGAAAGAAAATCCTCTAACCTATGACTTTGTATGATTATCTTTTTGCCCCTCTGGGGTCTTATGAATATAATGATCATGATTTTGGCTATGTTTTGACTGTTTCTAGTGATGGCATAACTGATTATGACCAATCTCACTTTGATCTTGATTTTCAAAATGATCCTCAAATCGTACTTGAGTCCGGTGAACTCGTTAACAAAATCAAAGTAGACATCAACGATAACAACTACGACAGCACCGAGAGTGAGGAGCCAATCCTCGAGCACCATAGTGCACTACTTGCCATCAACTTAGATCTTTCTAACAATGAAGAAACATCAGAAAATTCAACAAAGGAACCTCCAGAAGAAGAAATTACAGAAATAAACTTAAGGAGCGGGAATGTGTTACCCCCGAGAACAACTCAAGTGGATAGAGAAAAACAAATAGTACTCAAGAAGAATTACCTTCACCTACACCAGTGGAAGAAACACACAACCAAGAGAAAATTGGAGGACCATACAAAGTGGATTACAATGTGCTAGCTCATTTTAAGAAATTATCGGCTCCATCCCATTAAGCATCTATGATGCTCTGACCCTATCAAGGAGATGAGAGAGTCTCTGGTTACAGCATTGCTCGACCTAGAGATTTGCTTAGCTCAGCTGGCCAACACATTCAGATGAATTTTTCTCATTGAAAGAATAGCCTGGGGGTGACCTTCATAGATGAAGATTTGCTGCTTGGTACCACCAACTACAACCAACCACTATACATCTCCGTTAAAATTGATAGATTTGTTCCTGAAGCATCTCTTAACTTGATGAGCCTACGAACATTGGCCTATTTGGATATTGTAGCTCAAGAGCTTACGACCAACAAAATGATGTTAAGAAGATTCAAACAAAAGGGAAAAAGAGCCCTCAGATTGATTACATTGTTTATGAAGGTTGGAGAACTAGGAACAACCACCAAGTTTCATATCATCGAAGCCGAGACCTCTTTTAACGCTCTATTGGGTCGACCGTAGATTCATGAATACAACATGGCTCCATTTTGTCTACAACAGCGCATAAAGTACTACAAAGAAGGATAAGAACATTGCATCAAATAAAATCTACAACCATTTTCAGTGTATGAAGTTGACATTCATGAAGATGCTACCTACTACGTGCCTCCAAAAAAAACTATCTTCTCTCGTGAAATTAAAACAAACAAAAATAAAATCCAGAAGAAGTACAATGACAGGGCCATTCAACTTCGCTTCATCGATCTTCCACTACTTTCTTGCAACAAGTTGATGGAGTTTCTTTTAGTTCGCACACCCGATGTTGAGGCCGGGGATGTGGACGGGCAGGAACCAGCTTAATCGTTGAATAGACTAGGCCAACCATCAACATCAGTGATGAAGATAGTTCTGAAGATGAAAAAATAGAGGAAACCTCAATACAAGATATCCTTAGAAGAGCGGATATGAAATGATGTATGATTGAGGTTTAGAGGTCAAGGAAGTCTGTAGTGCTGGTTTAAAGCCGATCAAGTTTTACCGTGCTTCTACCTCTACTAATATTGAAAAAAGGTCAAAAGTTTAGAGGTCAAGGAAGTCCATAGTGCTGGTTTAAAGCCGATCAAGTTTTACCGTGCTTCTACCTCTACTAATATTGAAATCATTTAAATTTGGATGAGGATCCTAATAAATTAATGGAATTGCCTTTTGTTTACTTTTCACCTTACGTACAAAAGTTAATTCAAAACAGACACTTACCAAAATAAATGCCAAAAGATAAATTACAACTTTTTGAAAAGTTATGGAGTGTTAAAAGTCAAACTCCAAACTCAAAAGGGGGTCTCAGATTTGGTACAGTCGAACCAGTCGGTGACTCAGAATTTTGTATGGTTGTTACTAGTGAATCAGGAGAGGATTTCCTGGATATAGATGATGACTCTACTGATCAGTTAATAGAAGATGCTCCGCCAAAATTTGAGGAGGAAATTAAATCAACAGTTGATGAGTTGAAAGAAATCAACATCGGGACTGAAGAGCAACCCCGCCCAACATTTATAAGTTCTCTACTCAACGATGAAGATTCTCTACGGTTGATCAAATTTTTAACAAAATTCAAAGATTGATTCGCATAGAGTTATAATGAAATGTCAGGACTGTCTGCAAAAGTTGCAGTTCATAAACTCGATGTAGATAAAAATATAACCCCAGTAAAACAAGCTCCAATAAGGAAGCGCCTAGAAATAGAGCTACAAGTCATCGCCGAGGTAAGGAAATTAATAAAAGCTAAATTTATAAAAGAAGAGTAATACCTCACATGGTTAGCCAATATTATACCTGTTAAGAAGAAAAATGGACAAATTTGTGTTTGCGTCGACGTCAGATATCTGAACAAGGCATGTTCAAAAAATGAGTTTCCACTACCAATATGAGAAATGATGGTGGATAACGATTCTACGCATGAAATATTCTCTTTCATGGACGGATCATCGGGAAACAACCAAATCAGAATGGCTCCTGAGGATGCAGCATTTACAGCCTTCAAGACACCGATCAGAATTTTCTGCTGCACAGTGATGTCATTTGGGTTAAAGAACGTTGGAGCAACATATCAACATGCAATGACGAAATTTTTTGGCGACCTCATTCACAATCAAGTAGAATGCTACGTGGATAATTTGCTCATTAAAATAATATAAAATATATATCATTTATGCGGTTTGAGGATCGTGCTCAAACAGTTACGATGATATGACCTTAAAATGAATCCCTTAAAGTGCGCCTTTGGAGTTACCACTGGGAAGTTTCTAGGATTCGTTGTCCTTCATCGGGGAATTGAGATCGACCTAGATAAGATTAAAGCTATCATGGAAATGCCTCATCCTAAAACCTAAAAATAATTATGTTCCTTCTAAGGGAAGTTGGCATATCTGAAATGCTTTATTTCTTATCTCTTAGGTTGGTGTTAACCCTTCTTGGTATTAATTAAAAAGGATGCCAAATTCATTTGGGAAGAGAAATATCATCGGGCCTTTGAGTACATTAAACAATATTTAATGATACCTCCTATTTTGGCAGCCCCTATCCTAGTGAAACCATTGATATTTTATACCGCGGCCCTAGACGACTCTCTTGGAGCCCTCTTTGCCCAAGTCAATGACAACGGTAAAGAAAATGCACTCTACTATTTGAGTCGTCGTTTGATACCAATGGAAGTGAGGTATCCACCTATTGAGAAGCATTGTCTGACATTAATTTTTGCCGCCCAAAAGCTTAGACATTACATGTTTTCTCATAAGATTACCCTAATTTCAAAACTTAATCCGTTGCAATATTTTATGACACGACCAACACTCTCCGGACGTCTAGCAAGATGGTTGATGTTCTTAATGAAACTTGATATAACTTTTGTTCCCCTGTGTGCTATCAAGAGATAGATTCTCGCAAACTTTCTCGTTGCACACCCACTACCAGCTGGGTCCCATCTCGACGACGAACTACCAGATGAACAAGTATTACTAATGGAATTATTTAGTGCGCAACACTAGGGGATGTACTTTGATGGTGCTTCATCGGCCAGAAAAGATAAAGGATCAAACACAGTCATACTAGGAAAAGCAGGGATTGATTTGATCTTTATCATGCCAAATAAGGGTATGTTTAGGTTCTCATAGCACCTGACAGAGCCGTGCACCAACAATGAAGCAGAATATGAGGCCTTAATCACCAGATTGAAGTTGGCAATCTCAATGGATATAACAGATTTTGCCATCTACGGGGCCTATACTCATCATCTAACAAGTCATTGGACAATACAAAATTTTGAAACCAAGACTAGCAGAATATCACCAATATGCGATGAAGCTACAGGAGCAAATCCCCTATGTGACTTTCTAACGGATTCCTAAGGGAAATAATGCCCATGCCTATGCTCTAGCAAAACTCGCTAATGAGCTGGTGGATCCCCCAGAGGATTCCATTGAAATCACAGTACAAGGAAGCCAAGTTCTGTCTCAAATCAACCTCGACACTATACACAAGCTCAGAAAAGAGGAAACAATGATTGCAGTTGCATATATTAATGAAGATTGGCGCAAGCTATTAATAGAATATTTGCATATTGGAAAGCTATCAGAAGACAAGTCTAAGGAACATGACATTTAAAAAGGGCTATGTCATACGCCTTGGTTGGTGATGTCCTCTACAGAAGATTGTTCGACCAGATGTAGCTACGATGCCTAAGCAAAGATGAAGCCATAAATATCGTCAAAGAAGTACGTACCGGATTGTGTGGCGCTGACCAGTCAGGACCAAAAATGAAAAGGAATATCAAAAGACTCAGATATTATTGGCCAACAATGATGTACGATTGCATGGATACAACTAGAAGATGTCACCAGTGTCAAGTGCATGGGGTGGTCTTGCACCAACCTCCGAATATGCTACACCCAAGCATTGCTTTGTGGTCATTCGAGTGTTGGGGCATAAACATAATAGGTCTGATAAAGACACAGGTTTATACTTCCTCCATCTTCCAAAGGACACATTCCAAAGGACACATGTTTATTCTTGCCGCTACAGACTATTTCTCCAAATGGGCAGAGGCAATACCGCTATGAGAAGTTACGGCACAACACGTTCTTCAGTTCTTCAAAAGCCAAGTCATCTACCATTTTGGAGTACCGCGAAGAATAATTTTTGACAATGGGATAGCATTTACAAGCACAAAGATCAACAATTTTGTCAAAAGACACGGGATAGATTGGAGATACTCTACAATTTACTATCCCAGAGCAAACGGATTGGCTGAGGCCTTCAATAAAATGTTGGTATAGATTTAAAAGTAAACACTGGATGAAAACAAAAGGGATTTCCACAACAAATTGTTAGAAGCTTTATGGGCCTACCGGACAACATTCAGGACTCCCACTCAGTGCACACTATAAATGCTCATGTAGGGTCCGAGGTCGTGCTACCTCTAGAAATTCAGACGTCGTCTCTCATAGTCACTATCACCAACCAACTCACAACAGAAGAAATTGTAAAGCTCAAGCTCGAGGAACTAGAGAGTTTGGAAGAAAAAGACTTGAAGCACAACAACTTCTAGAACTTTATTAGGCAAAGATGGTACAAGATCATGAGAAATAGGTCCGCCCAAGGACATTTAAAGTTGTTACCTAGTCTTTATGCTCAAAAGGTCTATTCTTGCACGCCGCGAGATAGGTGGAAAATTTGAGCCAACTTGGGAAGGACCATTTGTCGTTGAAAAGGTCTACGTAGGAGGAGCCTACCAGTTAGTAGGCTTCCGGGGCAAAAGACCCATGCTACCAGTCAATGGATGATACCTGAAGACATACTATGCAACTTGATACTGCTTGTCTTTCCTTGATTTGAAATTTTATAATTTTGATTTTTTTGGAGTTATCTATGTGGCCAAACGTCTGTGACCGGGTCCAAAATTTTTGTAACCAAATTAACCTCAAAATAATAAAAAAGAAGAGTTTTTTGAAAATTACATAACTCAATTTTCTCTTTTCAAACTTAATATGCTACTAATTTAAACAAAATTCACACAAAAATAAACGTCCTCTTCACCAAAATAAACAAAAATTTCCTTTAATAAATACTTTGTTTTGTTATTGTCATGCTAAGTTTCAGCCCACTGACATTTTTGTATTGTCTGCAGAGAAATGCAGGCCAGAGGCTGATCTTCGCCTTGATGGTTGAAATCTCGCACTAAATGAAGAAATGATGCCACAGGGGGGCATTATAGATTTTAACATGGAATTTAACCAAGTTGACATGGATTACGAGGAGCCTTTAATGAATTTTGTTAATCGACGGGAAAAGGAAGGGTTGCCCTCACTACTAAGGGTGGACACAAAGACAGTGCATCACTGAAAGGAAAGAACGTGATGGTACAATAGGACCCAAAGGAGGGACCAAGCCGTTTACCATCCCGTTTACCATCCATGATAGCTGGATAGCTGCGCCAACCAGGGGCCTAGTTGCTGCTGATAATGAAAGACTACCGGATGCTCCACTACAAAGAACTCAGCGTAGAAATGCTAGCAGCCAAAAGCAGAGGGCTTTCTTACAAGAGGAAAGAAGATGTCAGAAAGAGGTAGAGAATTTACTTACCCCTATTCCTGCTATTCCTGAAGGGTTCCTGAAGGGAACATTTATGATCCAGGAATGAGAGAAACCTCTTCCAGCTTGCCTGCTACAGATGAGGAGTCCGGGTTTGTTATAGAGCCGAAAATACCACCAGCTTTAGATATTCTTTGCACGAGTTACCCGACCTGCAATGCCAAAATACTTGCATGAGCGTCAGCTACAGAGGAATTCGTGGAATGCTTAGACTGTAATGTCCTATACCTACAACACTATAACACCTTAGAGGAGTACGCATCTACCGATGATGGGCCTCATACCGCCGATTGCCCAATAGGGTAGTCGTATGTCCCACTGGGAATAGATTAATATGTCCTGTGGAGTCCAGAGCCATATGTCCCTTTAGATGCCAAGTCACACTTTTTGTTAGTGCCAGAATCAGCACCAGCTTGGTTTTCTGTCGACGTTGAAATGAGGGAATAGCCTTGATAGCCACCGATTCTCAATATGGCAGAGTACTATAAGATGAGCAAAGTGAACAAAAAAAACTTTCAATTGTACGTAGAAGTGCAAGGGAGGTCCATCAACATATTAGATAGAATGGAATTATACACCAGGGTCTTCTCAGAAAGTGATGAACAAAACATTCTCGACTAAATTTTTGACCTGAGAGATAATGGTTTAGCGGCTTTACTTATGGAAAGGACCTATTCTGAGCCAGAGAAATGGATGTGAGGAAAAGGGAGGATTACTATGCAGTGTGGCTGCTACTACAACTTCACATATGGTAGATAAGGGAATCCACCTTGGATCATCAGACACAATCAAGTAGATCCACTACCGCTAATGATAAAATGGATGATCAAAGAATGGTCAAATGGAGTATTCTGCCCGCTACCTGCATTCCAAAAAGTTATATTATCAACATCTATAACGAAGGTGATTGCATACCTCCTCACCTCGATCACCATGACTTCGTGAGGCTTTATTATACGGTCTCATTCATGAGTAAAATCAACATCTTATTTAGGAAAAAAATTGACATTGTTGACCCTGGTGAGTTCAGAGGCTCTGTGGAGGTTCCCCTACTATTTGGCTCAGTGCTTGCTCTTAAAGGAAACAGTGTAGACGTTGCCAAGCAATGCATTCCAGGAGTGCGACACCGCAGGGAGTAGGTAACCTTCCGACAGATGGACGACGACAAAATATCGCACGAATTTCAGCCATATCCAGAACTGGAGAAACTACTACCTTATGAGCTATGAGAGGGTTGCACCTCTAGACACATGCAAAGGGAACTCTTGTCCTGTAGTGTGGCTTAGAAGGTCAGCTCAATCAGGAGCTCATCACAGTAGGAATAGACAATTAGAGGATTCCTGTCTCCTTTTCTACATTATAGCAATGTGATATGTATCAGAGATGCTCAACCTATAATATATACTTGGCATGAGATATTTTGGATGTACTTTGATGCATTTTGCGTATTGTACCTTTTGAGGCGTTGGCCGACACTTGATCTGTAACATTTTGTTGGAGCAAATTAATGAAGTTTCTAAGTTTCTTAATGAAGTTTCTTTCAGAAATGTGTCTTTTTGTCAATTGTCTTTTATGTGATGGATGGAAGCCACGAACCACACGTATGGTTTAAAATTACAACGAATAAAGAATAAAATGACAAACAAAAAATTTTATGATAATAAAATTTAAGCAAAAAAAACCAATAAACAAAAAAAAACAACTCTCTTTTGAAAATTCAACCAACTAAAATCAAATTTTGAAAGCATATTTTGAAAAATTAATTAAGATAAAAACAACAAGAAAAGAAAATAAATATCTTGAGTGGATTCTCTAGATTTTTGAGTTTCTTACTCTTTGCTCGCGTAGGAAAACTATCTTTGTCTGTTCTAATTTTCTTCACATCCCTGCGAAATTTCACATTCTACGCAAAAACTCACAAATTTTCACAAATCCTCTTCAACAATGTCAACCTTTACATACGACACATGTCTTTAAATTAAACACTACAAACTCCGTATAATTCTCAATTTAGAATCAGTCCCTAATGTCCGATTCACTATTTTTGAGGTCGGTCCTTATCTTTTGACGCTCTCTTTTGAGATTGATCCTTACCCTTCGATTCTCATTTTTGAATCAATCTCTAATTTTTTATTCACCCTTTTGAGTTCGGTCCTTACCTTCTGACGCTCTCTCTTGAGATTGATCATTACCTTTCAACTCTCATTTTAGAATCAATCCCTAATTTCTGATTCACTACTTTTGAGGTCGGTCCTTACCTTCTGACGCTCTTTTCTGAGATTGATCCTTACCTTTCAATTCTCATTTTCGAATCAGTCCCTAATTTTTGATTCACCCTTTTGAGGTCAGTCCCTACCTTCTGACGCTCTCTCTTGTAATTGATCGTTAACTTTCAATCCCTATCCTGGAATCAGTCCTTAACTTCTGATTGCTCTCTTTTCACAATCGGTCCTTAACTTCCGACCCTCTTTTAAAATTAATACTTGAGTTTCAAATCCCATTCCGTGGTCAGCACTCACACACTGACTCCCATCTTCTATAAATTCCTGAAATTTGATAACTCAAAACCCACTATCCAATCCCCAGTAAGAGTCCCTACTTCTTGAATTTGATCAGATATTCACTTGTTATATTCAAATAACACACACAAACCTACACCCCTTCAATGTCTCGTGACTTAGGAGCTTATATTGGTTTTTTTGAGCTCGTCGATCAACGCTAATACGCGCGGTGTGCTTGCCCAGCACACCTCTTTTTAGTAGCCTAAGGTCTAGCCATAGAAATTCCTATTGACTATTACTAGAAAACTAGAAAAGGAACCCTCACCATTAGAAATTCTATACTCCTCTTTACTCAACTTGAAGTTCTACATATTGGTCATAACCTCTAGCACTTAGTAGGTGGGGTCACTATGGGGGAAGTCAAGAAGAGTTCCTATAGGACTGTTGGACCTTAGAGTTGGCTTTGGGTGTTGGTCTAGAGCTAAGGCACTTACTGGAGCTATTTCACTCACTCTCACTCACAATCACTCACAACCACAAACCAAAATTTCTTAACTTTGATCCCTTGATCCTTTGGTAGACTCATGTATTTGGTCCCCTAAACCCACTGGCCCTAGGCTAGGGTTTAGCTAAGACCAGTACGTAGAGGACCCCAACGGGGTTTCCATTGGTCCATAGCTAATTTATGGTGGTTAGCTCCCCAATTCTACCAAAAAATACCTAAATACCCTTCAAAACCCTAAGTTTGGCCAAAATTCCCAAATTTACCCAAAATACCTAAATTTGTTCAAAAGTCATTTCATACCTTTTAAAAATACCCAAACTACCCAAAAACACAAAAAATTGCCAAATTACCAAAATACCCCTCCTTAGCCAAAAATTTCAAAAATTCTAAAAATACTCCAAATATTCCCAATTTCACTTTTCTCCTAGCACATGACTCAATTTGGCCAATTTGACCTTTTTGACAAAAACCCCCAAATTACCTTTAAAGGGCCAATTTCCCCTACTCAACTTCAAACGTCCATTAAATTGGTCCCTATTTCCCCCAATTTTAATCCTAAACTCAAGTTCACCTTTCATATGACCAATATAAATCAAATCCAAGCTCAATTGGCCCATGCTTTGAGCCTAATTTTGATCTAAATCAAAAGCCCTAATTTTGGCCACATGACCTAATCTCACCCAAATAAACCTATGGCCCACTCAATTTGCCACGATTTATGTTGAAAACTCTTCTTAACATTCCCATACATCAAACATGACCTTCAACTGGACTTGGTAAAGCCTTAATTTCATTTAATTTTGACTTAAGTCCAAAAGCCCTAAATTTTTGCCCCAAATTGTCTATGCCTCCAACTTCAGCAAATTGATTGCCATATACCCAAAATTGGCACCCAATTAATGTTGAAAACTCTTTATGATGTTCCTATTGACAATTTTCAATAATCAATTTTGACTTAGCCCAAGGCTAGCCCAATATAGACCCAAGTCTAGCCGAACATGCCCAAAATGACCAAATATCTAAAATCCTTCAAATTGACCATCCAATTGAACTCAAAATCACTTCAAACCTTCACAAAAAATGTTCATTACTATCATATACATCAAATGCATCAATAAATTGGGTCAATTGACATGGCTAGCTTATCCTAAAAGCATGTTTTGGTCATTTGAAGCCACATTGGACCCAGGCACTAAATTTAGCCAAACCACCCCAAAACCACCAAATTAATGACTCCACAGACATTAGTTAGATACTAGTGACCAAGCTAAACCCTATAAAACCACCTAAGCTAAGCCATGGACCAATAGTCCCCTAAATCAAGGGATTTTGATTCCATATTTGCTTAAGCCTTGGATATTTTTGCCAAAACTAAACCTCAACTCATTCAATTTATTTGACATATTCTCCTGGCTCACCTGACCACCTAGCCACCTCTGTTGGCCTAGCCGGCTGGTCTAATGGTCAAAAAATACCAAAATCATGAGCCACCCCCTGCAATCAAACCCATTTCAAACCTATAGGCCACCTCATCCAAATCAAATGTTAGAGCCTCTTTGATGTTAGAGCCTCTTTTAGAGCCTCTTTGCCCTCCACTTAAGCATCATTTTTCACCCCCTAATTTTCCATGACAGCCACCCTTAAGCTATTTTTATGAAAAGCTCCCCTCCACGACCATGGAAGGAGAATTGAAATTTTCTCAGAGAGACTCCTCCAAATTCCTCCCAGAGACTCTTTGAGAACTGCTCAGCTTAAGCCAACTAATTTCCCCCACTGATTCCCACTATGGAAGCTCAATTTTGAGCTCAAACTTCAGCCAAAAACCAGGACAGAGCTCACCACACCTCCATAGTCCATCAAACTTAAATTAAATTCACCCACACCTTCACCACAATGAAAGAAGGAGAAGCCCCATCAAATCCCCCTTCCACAGAGAGCCTAGCATAGGTCTAGACCAACACCTGAAATTGAGCTTGGCCAAATTCATACCTAGACCTTTCACCACAACAAGAGGCTTAATCCCTAGCCACCTTGTACGTCCACGAACATGTTGACACCTCAGATTGATGCTTCCCTTCTCAGAGCAATGGTATTGAAATTCTCCTCCTCCCAAGGCTATTTTGATTCTCCATTTAATTAGGGTAATTTAATTGCATGATTACCATATGGATGTGTTCTTCTCACTTAGACGAGTTCATAGGACCAAACCCCATGAGATTTGGTTGAGTCTAGAGAGAGATCTTAAATTTTTAATGTTGATGGTTCTCGGGTTAGCCTATTTGGGGAAAATGATGGGGAGATGTTTGATCGCACTATTATCTCATCAATGAACGAGATGAAGCCAGACAGCGCTTCGGTTCATAAAGCGTGATCCGAGTCAACGGCTATGTGGATGACGACATCCAACCAGAGTGCGCCACATGTATTTTCGGAGCCGCCTAGGATCTAGTTAGTGCCGCGCCTTTAAATAGATAAATAGGGTATTTTCTTATTTAAATAAATAGCCCTAACTTAAACAATCCATATCTTAGTGTAGACAAATAATAAAAATAAAATAAAAAACACCCTAGTACTCAGTAAATAGAGGAGAACAATGTGGAAATAGTTTGAAGTTTATTTGATGCATATTTTATTTTTAATTAAATAAATATTATTTTGAGTCTTTTAATTCTTTGTGCATGTAGACATTTCACCATGGCTTGATATTTTGACATGTTGTTGCCTCTATTATGAGAAAAATTCCTTAATTTTTCTAAATTCAGAGAAGATCTCTAGACTGAGATCCATATCTTTCAAGCATATGTCTATTATGTGGATAAATTAGTCATAATAATTAGCATTTTGCTTAGAAAAATCCAAGAAAATTTTTATAAGTCTACTATGGCCAGAGAACTACTTGAAAAATATTTCATAAACTAAGTCATTTAAAATGCACCTAATCTTTACAAACCCGAAAACACAAAGATAACTAATTTTAGGAAATACAGACATCAAAATGACTTGATTTTTTATCTCCACTGTTGTTTAAGACTCAGAGAACTCCCCATAAAAATAGTAGGGTCACTAATAGTAGGAGTCCTTGAAGTAGAAGGAATATCTCTGGTCTTACTTCCAGACCTCCATCCAACATGAGATTCATATGTTTTTATATTGGTAGGCCCAATAGGATTTAGAGGCTCAATCCTCTCTTCCTCAGGTCTAAAATCAACTCTTGCCTGTTCACGAAGTGTGAAGATCAAGGTAGGGTGTGCTAAACCACCACAGGTCTCTCTCAAAGCAATATATCTAGTGTTCATATAAATAATAGAGCCTACATTTATCCTCACCACATGCTGGATACAGAAGTTTGGAATGGCTCTATCCTTTGTAACCTCACTATGATGATTTGTCGGTATCATTCTTCTAGAGATAAAGTAGGCCTTAGATACTACATTTAATTTTAATATAGAAAGAGGAAATTTTACCTTAACACCATTTTTCACTTTCCAGGTTCCTCTTCCATCAGTAAAAAAAGAAATAACCTCAACCAAGGCTTAAAACTTAAATCTACTAATTAAGAGTTGTTCACCAAAGAATTTTCTCAAAATCTCTCAAAAAATTCCAAAATTTTCCGATCTTGGCAATGTGAGATAAATCCTTTGTGAAAATAAAAAAATTTTAGGTCAAAGTGTAACTCTTACCTAGAAAAGATGAAATGCAAACTTCCTTTGCCTTAAAATCGCTTCAAATCCAAGCAAAATCAAGCCCTAGGTGCAAAAATCGGAGGTTGAAGGAGACTCAAAGGGTAAAAATGGAGTTTTACGATGCAAATCATGAATTTTAAGGGGTTTAAGTTGTTCTCAGGTCGAGGGCGCTGTCGGCGCCCAAGCCAACACCGTCAGCGCTGAAGACTAAAAATTCTATTTTCTGATTTTCGTAATTTTCAATTTTCTTTCAATTTACTCCAAAGTCTTTTTAGTATTTTTGAACATAATTGTTTATCTAAAAATAAATCACAAACAAACATTTTCAAAAACAACACCAAACAAACTTTTATATATGAAAATGCACTTTACAAATATAATTTTTTAATCACACTTTCAAATATATAAAACAAACTAAATTATAATTTTGCATCAAAATCAAGGCACAACACTAAACGCCGACATAAGACTATACATACAATCAAAGTTCAGAATTCTAAAGCAAAGCAAACTAAATTAAATCCACAAAATAACATTAAAATAACATTAATTTTAAAATCCACAAAATAACATTAAATACATAAGTATTTTAAACTAATATAGAGTCCAAATTCTTCTCTTATTCTCCTCTTTCTCCTCCTCTAATACTCCTCTAATATCTCCCACAGACTGGTAAAGAACGTACAGATTGTAGAAGGGTCAGTACGAGAATTTATCAGTCAAATTTTCTTTGATCCATCCTTTGTCCTTGAACATCCAAACCAATCCTTCTGCAATTGTTCCAGTATGATCAAAATTCTCCTTCATTCTCTAATCTAGGTGATCGAAAAGGTATTTAAGATTTTCTATTGCATTCATTATACTCTGAAGTTCTCTTTCAATTTTCTTCATTTTCTTTTCCAAAGCAAGTGAACTTCCAACAATTCTGACAATATTGGTGGCATCAATGGAGTTGAAGCATGTGATGAGTGATCTAAGATAGTATCATATGCTTCATTCCAATTTCCAACATAATTATCATCCGAAGGAATCATGGGCTCCAAAGGTAATAAAAATTTTTTGGTAAATACTTTCTCCCAACTTTCATATGACACTTGAGAATGACTGCAAAGTAAGAAAATTGTAGAAGGATGCCCAAGTCCATATATTGGTCAATTCATAATAATACTTATAATATATTTAAAAATATTTAAAAATGATATATATCCTACATCAATGGGCTTTTCCATTTGAATGCAGTAGTTTAAAATAGCACTTTCTTTGGTGACTCCACTAATCTTCATGGTAGGGAGTAATTTTGCAGAAATAAAGAAATGCCACTATTCTGATATTCGATTAAGCAATGAAGTAGAGAAACTAACATATCCTTCATCTCGCATTTCCCAAATATTACTTTCATCCGTTGGAAAATTATAGACATCTTGCATCAAATCTCTTGTTGGAATAAAATTTGTATAATGATAGATTAGAATGTTTTCTATCATATACAACTCATTAATTCATGCCAGAGTAAATGGTACAGCCTTACCTCATATGAAGAAAAATCCTTGGGTAATTCAATGTAAGCCGGCATAGAATTCCTTCACCACTGGTACAACCACTACAGCGATAGTGTAGCACAGAACTTCCCTACGTCTTTGTACAATGATTTTATCAATCAGAGAACTTGGATTAATCAATACATGATTAAAAAAGCCTCTTTTCTTGGTAAGCCTCTTCTTTGTAATGACTTTGTCGTATAATATCTGTGCGTCAAAACTGATAAACTTTCTTCTATTGAAAACTCCATACCTTGAAGTATTTTTGGAATTGGAAGCCATGGAATTCAAAAATATGAAGTTTCTGGTCATCTAAGGAAGTTTTTAGGAATTTAAGAACTCCTCTTGACGATTATTAAGGAGCGAAATCCCAACAAATCCTGCCAAAACATCAAAATCGTACAAAAGTGCTCGGGACGCTGTCGGCGCTCTCGATGGCGCTGTCGTCGCCATGGTCCGTCTAGCGGACGCCGTCAGCGCTAGAGGCCAAAATCGCCTCTTTTCATTTTTTTGTAAGGGCGTCGTCAGCACCAAAGCCTAGGGTTGTGTTGCTTCTCTTTTGGTTCAATTCAATTCCTAATTTTCTTCTATTACTAAGATTTATATTAATTTATGATATATAAAATTTTGTAGAATTTTAAAGTATTATTATTTCATAATATTTCTAGAACACTTATTAAACAAAATAGTAAGATATATAAATATAAATAAATATATATATGTGGGTTGCCTCCCACAAAGCGCTTGGTTTAACATCGTCAGCCCGATGCACCATTTGTTTAATTTGGTTGACTTAACATTAAAACTTCTTTAAATGTTGGTATGTGCTCTTCATAATAATGTTTCAATCGATGCCCATTAACTTTAAATATTTTACCAGTGTTAGGATATTTAATAACAACAGTTCCACAATGATAGACTTTAATCACTTTAAATGTTCCTAACTATCTGGATTTCAGTTTTCCTGGAAATAATCAGAATCTTGTATTATATAATAAAACTTCTTGTCCAGGTTCAAACTTCTTTTTAATAATCTTTCGATCATGCCATATTTTCATATTTCCTCAAGTTCATTGAGCTCCAATAATGTAGTAATCTTTTCTCACCAGCATTTTTTAAATTAAAATTAAATTCTTTAATAGCCCAAAACGTTTTATGCTCCAATTCTACTAGTAAATGACATGTTTTTCCAAAAATAAGTCTATATGGGGACATTCCTATAGGAGTCTTATAAGCAGTTCTGTATGCCTATAATGCAACATTTAATGTAGCAGACCAATCCAATTCATAAGGATTTACAGCTTTTTCTAGAATTTGTTTAATTTCAAGATTTGATATCTCTGCTAGACCGATAATCTGAGGATGACAAGCAGTAGAGAATCTATGCATCATATCATATTTCTTAATTAATATTTTGATTCTCTTATTCTTAAAATGAGATCCTCCATCTATAATAATTACTCTCGACATTCTATATCTTGTAAAAATATTTTTAATTAAAAATTTAGAAACACTATGAGCATCACATTTAGGTACAACAATAGCTTCAATCCATTTGGACATATAATCAACAACAAGTAATATATATGTAACTTTCTAAATGAAGGCATAAATGGTCCCATAAAATCTATTCCCCATATAAAAAATTTCAACTTCTAATGTGTAATTTAGAGGTATTTAATTTCTTTTTGAAATATTTCCAACTCACTGACATCAATGACATGTTTTAAGTTTAATATATTCATTAACATCTATAAAAAGAGTAGGCCAATAAAATCCAGCTTGTAAATTTTATATGCAGTTCTCTTTGTTCCAAAATGTCCTCCAACTTCAGAATAATGACATCTTTAAATTATCTGCTGAGTTTCTTCATAAGCCACACATCTTCTAATAATTAGATCTTCATATTGTTTATGTAAATATAGTTCATCCCAAAAATAGAATTTTGAATCATAAATTAATTTCTTAAATTTCTTTAATTGTGGATTTTTTAAATTGCAGAAGACTGACAATTTTCTTTTCTTGTTAAACTTAAATATTCAACCCTCAGTTTTGTTAGTTGCATTATATAACGTTCAATTAAATTTAATTTACTCCTGTCAGTGGTTTTGTTTCTCATATAATAATTTCATTTGCAAAATTAGTTAATATTTCAGATTCTATTCTAAACAAATGACCAGCTATTTGATTATCATATTATCATTTCTTTATCATTTCTCTTTCTATCAACTACGATAAAATTAAACTCTTGCAATAGAAGTATCCATCTAATTAATCTTGGTTTAACATCCTTCTTTTGCATTAATTTGTTTAATAGTAGAATGATTTATTTGCACTATACATTTGATTCCGATTAAGTAAGGTCTAAATTTATTAAAGGCATAAATAACAGCTAATAACTCTCTTTTAGTATTAGTGTAGTTAATTTGAGCATCATTTAGAGTTTTACTAGCATAATATATTACTTTAAAGACCTTGTTGTGCCTTTGTCCTAAAACAGCCTCAATAGCACAATCTCTAGCATCACACATTATTTTGAATGGTTTTTCCCAGTCAGGTGGAACTATTATAGGTGCAGTAATTAATTTTTCATTCAATAATTCAAATGCTTTTATGCATTACTTGTTAAAATCAAATTTTGTATCTTTCTCTAAAATTTAGCATAATGGCATAGTTATTTTTAAATTTTTTTTTATGTAGTGCCTGTAAAAACTAGCATTTCTTTGAAAGCTTCTTACCCCACTAACATTAATAGGAGGTGGTAGTTTTTCAATAACTTAAATTTTTGCAAATCTACTTCCATGCCATTTTTTCAGAAATTTCATGCGTAAGTGTAATACTTCATTCAACCATAAATTGACATTTTTCCCAATTTAATACTCGTTTGATTCTTTCACATACTCCCAAAAATTTTTCTAAATTATTTAAACATAATTCAAACGAAGTTCCTAATACAGAAAAATCATCCATAAACACTTCCATTCCATGTTCAACAAAATTGCTGAAAATTGACATCATATATTTTTGAAATGTTGCAGGTGCATTGCATAGTCCAAAAAGCATTCTACGAAAAGTAAATGTTCCATAAGGACTTACAAATGTTGTTTTCTCCAGATCCTCTAGAGAAATTGGAATTTGGTGATAACTGGTATATCTGTCTAAAAAGCAATATTATTTGTTTTCAGCCAATCTATCTGACTTTTGGTCTAGAAAGGGTAAGGGAAAGTGATCTTTCCTGGGGGCCAGATTTAATTTTCTATTGTCAATACAAATTCCCCAACCAGTAACTTGTCATATTTGAATTAATTCATTTTTTTCTTTATTTTTAACACTCAATCCTACTTTCTTCGGAACATAGTGAATTGGGCTTACCCAAGTACTAACTGAAATAATATAGATAATTTCAGCACCTAACCATTTTAAAATTTCTTTTTTAACAACTTCTTTCATTTTTGGGTTTAATCTCCCCTAAGAATCAACTTTAGGTTTGTATTATTCATCTAACAAAATTTTGTGCATACAAATTGAATGGCTAATTCTTTTAATATCCGCTAAAGTCCATCCAAAAGCCTCCTTATATTTTTTGAACATCTCTATTAATTTTTGTTCTTGAATTTTAGTTAATTCAGAAGATACAATAACAGGCAATATAGATGTTGACCTCACTTTTAGTTGAGGTTTAATTTTTCCTTTTTAGTAGCCTAAGATCTAGCCATAGGACTTCCTATTGACTATTCCTAGAAAACTAGAAAAGGAACCCTCACCCTTAGAAATTGTGAACTCCTCTTTACTCAACTTGAAGTTCTACATATTGGTCCTAATCTCTAGCACTTAGTAGGTGGGGTCACTATGGGGGAGCTCAAGAAGAGTTCCTATAGGACTGTTGGACCTTAGGGTTGGCCATGGGTGTTAGTCCAGAGCTAAGGCACTCACCAGCAGTCACCTCACTCACAACAACTCAAAGTTTATATAAATAGGACCTAATTTCTATGTTCTTGACTTTGATCCCTTGATCCTTTGAGAGACTAATGTAGATGGTCCCCTAAACCCACTGGCCCTAGGCTAGGGTTTAGCTAAGACTTGTACACTTGTACATAGAGAACCCAAAC
>NW_018244576.1:2038-8856 GCF_001263595.1 Phalaenopsis equestris | reverse complement strand
AAAATACTCAACTTGGCCTTTTGCCCCTAAACTCCCCCAAATTACCTAAATACCCTTGAAACCCTAAGTTTGGCCAAAATTCCCAAATTTACCTAAAATACCCAAATTTGTTCAAAAGTCATTTCAAACCTTTTGAAAATAGCCAAATTACCCAAAATCACAAAAAAATGGCCAAATTACCAAAATACCCCTCAGCCAAAAATTCCAAAAATTTCAAAATTTCCCAAAATACTCAAAATATTCCTAATTTTACTTTTCTCAACTACCACATGACTCAATTTGGCCAATTTGACCATTTTGACCAAAATCCTCTTTTAAAGGCCTAATTTCCCCAAATTCACTTCAAATGTCCATCAAATGGGTCCTCATTTCCCCCAGTTTAAATCCTAAACTCAAATTCACCTTTAATATGACCAATCTAAAACAAATCCAAGCTCAATTGGCCCATGCTTTGAGCCCAATTTTTATCCAAATCAAAAGCCCCAATTTTGGCTACATGACCTAATCTCACCAAATTAAGCTTATGACCCACTCAATTTTACATAATTTATGTTGAAAACTCTTCATAACATTCCCATACATCAAACTTGACCTTAAATTGGCCTTGGTAAAGCCTCAATTTCATTTAATTTTGACCTAAGTGCAAAAGCCCCAAATTTTTGCCCCAAATTGGCTATGCCTCCAAATTTCACCAAATTGATTCCCTTAACCCCAAAATTGGCACCCAATTTATGTTGAAAACTCTTTATGATGTTATTATTGATAATTTATAATGATTAATTTGGATTTAGCCCAACACTAGTGCAATCTAGACCCAAATCTAGCCCAACATGCCCAAAATGACCAAATCTCCAAAATCCTTCAAATTGACCCTCCAATTGAACTCAAAATCACTTCAACCCTTCACTAAAAATGTTCATTACAATCATATACATTAAATGCATTAATAAATTGGGTCAATTAAATTGGCTATCCTAGCCCAAACCCAAGTTTTAATCATTTAAACCACAATGGATCCATGCACTAAAATTAGCCAAACCACCCTAGAGTCACTAAATTAATGACTCCACAACCATTAGGTGGACCCTAGTGACCAAACTAAACCCCATAAAACCACCTAAGCTAAGACATGGACCAAAGGTCCCCTAAATCAAGGGATTTTGATTCCATATTTGCGTTAGCCTTGGATATTTATGCCAAAACTAAACCTCAACTCATTTAATTGCTTTGACATATTCCCCTAGCTCACCTGACCACCTAGCCACCTCCCCTGGCCTAGTCGGCCAGCCTAGTGGCTGGAAAACAACAAAATCGTTAGCCACCCCCATAAAATCAAACCCATTTCAAACCAAGAGGCCACCTCATCCAAATTAAATGTTAGAGCCTCTCTTCCATCCACCTAAGCTTCATTTTTTACTTTCTAATTTGCCATGACAGCCATCCTTAAGTCATTTTTATGAAAAGCTCCCCTCCACGACCCTGGAAGGAGAGTTGAAATTTTCTCAGAGAGACCCCTCCAGATTTCCAACCACTTTTCCCTACTGATTCCCATTGTGGAAGCTCAAATTTGAGCTCAAACTTCTACCAAAAACTAGGACAGAGCTCACCATACCTCTACAGTCCATCAAACTCAAATTAAATTCACCTACACCTTCACCATAGTGAAAGAATGAGAAGCCCCGTCAAATCCATCTTCCATAGAGATCCTGGCATAACTCTAGACCAATACGTGAAATTGAGCTTGGTCGAATTCATACCTAGACCTTTTACCACAGCAAGATACTTAATCTGTGGCCTCCTCGGACCTCCACGAACGTGCCGAGAACCTCTGACTCAAGCTTCCCTTCTAAGAGTAAAGGCATTGAACTTCTCCTCCTCCTAAGTCTATTTTGATTATCCATTTGATTAGGCTTAATATAATTGCATGATTACCAAATGGATGTGTTTTCTCACTTAGGTGAGTCCATAGGATCAAACCCCATGAGATTTGGTTGAGTCTAGTGGGAGATCTTAAGGTTTTAGTGTGGACGGCTGTCGGGTTAGCCTATTTGGGGATGATGACAGGGAGTCGTTCGATCACGCGTTTATCTCATCAACTGATGAGATGAAGTCGGGCAGTGCTTTGGTTCATAAAGCACTGGTGGAGTCAGTGACTACGTGGATGACAGGGTCCAACCAGAGCGTACCATGCGTGCTTTCAAAGCCTCCTAGGATCTATTCAGTGTCGCGCGTTTAAATAGATAAATAGGGTATTTTCTTATTTAAAGAAATAGCCCTAACTTCAAAAATCTATATCTTGGTGTAGAAAAATCATAAAATAAAATTAAAGTGCCCTAGTGCTCTGTAAACAGAGGAGAATTAGTGAACAGAGGAAAAAAATGTGGAAATTGTTTAAAGTTTATTTGATACATAAATTTTTTTTAATTAATTAAATACTATTTTGAGTTTTTTTAATTCTCCATGTATACATTTTACCATGACTTGATATTTTGGCAAGTTGTTGCCTTTGGCTTAGGGGACATTCCCTGATTTTTCTAAAGTCAGAGGAGACTCCTAGACAGAGATCCATATTTTTCAAGCATATGTCTATTATTTGCATCAATTAATCATAATAATTAGCATGTTTCTTAGAAAAATCTAAGAAAATTTTGGTAAATCTACTATGACCACAGAACTATTTGAAAAATATTTCATGAGCCAAGTCATTCAAAATGCACATAATCTTTACAAACTCTAAAACACAGATAATTAATTTTGGAAAAAATAGACATCAAAATGACTTGATTAGACATCAAAATGTCTTGATTTTTTATCTCCACTATTATTTAAAACTCAGAGAATCCCACATATAAATTTCAAAACGTTTTGAACTCATTTGGAACTCAAATTGATTTTCTAAGTTAAATGACATTTTTGACAATAAAATGATTTTTAATAATCAAAATATAACTAAAAAATTATGAAAACTGATTTTTGGAGCTCTCTGTGATCATAAGAATTTTTGAAAAATAAAATGGCGTTTAAATTAAAAACTTCATTTTTAGCTTATTTTTAAATATTTAAAATAATTAAAAAATGATAAAAATCACAAAGATAGTAAAATTTATGAAAATATTCTAAATTGTTTTCTAAGCATTTAGGAACAATTGGAATATTTTTCTTGGCTTTCTAAATGAAGATATTGAATTTTAAAGCTTAAAATAATTTTTAAAGGCTAAAAAATGGATTTTCACCAAAATAATTCTAATAAATCAAAGAAAAATAATAAAAAAATGTAAAATTTGCTTCTCTAGGTTCTTTGACCTCAGGGAGATTTCTCAAAAATATAAAACTTATTTTTCAACTCTTAAAACATTTTATAATTAATAAATGCTCCAAAAATTAAAATAAATGCTCAAAAAATTAAAATAATTCTTCAAATATTTTATAATTAATCAATAAATCATGAAATTTGGTTCAAATGGTTCTTTGAACTAAGTCTACCTCCAGTAAAAATTTCAAGGGATTAGGCTTTGTCTTGGTCAAGTTATGGAATTTTCTTTAAAAAATCCTATTTTTGCTTTCAAATAAATATGTAAATTAAATTAAATTTTGAAAAATCACATTTTCTCCTCTAGTGTCTTTATTGACCCATGATTAAAAAAATCACATTTTCTCCTGATGTCTTGATTGACCCATGAGTAAGGTAAGATAAAAATTTCAAAGTCATTTGAATTAAATTTGACAAATTATGAAGTGATAGAGCCTTAGGGGCAAAAGTGTAATTTTGGAAGTTTAGCCTTAATTAACATTTAGGCTTAATTCAAGGTGGGAAAAGGGTAACCTCTGATTTTAAATAATTAATTTGGATGATTGAAACCAAAAGGAGATTAATTGGCAGAAATTAATCTCAGTGATTCCTAATTAAAAAATAAAATTATAATTTCTTAAAATTATTAAAATTTGGAAGTTTACTAAATTAAATAACCTTAGACTTAGACTTGGGGGTATGACTTTGGAAGTTGATAACTCTCTAATTTAATACCCCTATTTGAGGTTCAAATAAATTTCAAAAGTTTTAAAACCGAATCATCATCACTTAAAATTTTATTCTCTTTAAAAAATAACTAAGACATCTACCGAAATCTTAAGGGCTTAGTAGTGACCTAAGCTAAATCAAATTTTGTTAACTAAGGATTAGAAAAAGTAGACATAGCTATAATTAAACAACATTGGAACACTACAAGCCCAATTAAAGTTGGCTAAATGTCTTTCATAACACTAACTTGCCTCTTTAAGGGTTTTCACCTGTATAATTTACTAATTAAATCACAAATGATAATTACCCCACACTTAGGGGAAATTGAAACATCAATGTTCACTGAGCATTAAAAGTATTATTGTAGGATGGATTTACTAAGCAACATAATAAGTTAAAATGATGTCGAGATATTTCGCCAAGCGGTGAGAGGGAAGCATGGACCTGTTTCTTCCTCCATACCTGTTAGATATCAAAGAGGTCTACTAAACTTAATGTGTTTGGTTTAACAAGAATCATCCTTAATAAAATTAATAGGGACCCACCAAGATATGACCTAGGGTTTAGGTAACCAAAATTTACTTTCCTACTTCATATAAAATGCCCTGATATGCATTTTGAGTTTTCAGGTGGTGGAACGAGAAGACTCGCCAGGTATGCTTTTACAGTTTACAGCGCTATCTTTCCTTTGATGTTAACACAAACCTATATGTTAAACAACGATGTCACCCTGCATGAAAACTAAAACTATTAGGATAGCCACAAAAGAAAAACCAAAACTAAAAATAAAATCAACCAAGATAAAATTCACCTCCACAACATTCAAGATATAAAACAACTCAAAATTTAATCACAAACATCATACAAAACAACAACTACAACTAAATTAAGATGTCCCTATCGGATGATCGGGAATCCCTCGGAAGAGGTAACCTACGGTTTCCCACGATCTAAATAAAATTATGGAACTCATTAAGTTGAGTTTAGTAAATTCATTTGGACGAAGTGAATCCAATAGAAAATAGTGGTACCAAAACGAGGGAACCGTAGGATCCTAACCGGTGTCGCTCTAATCAACTTTAACATACGCCATAAATTTTAAGGAACTTCAACCATAGGGCCACTTGATTTCATAAGTTGAAACCCTAGAAAACTCAAAGTCGTCATAATAAGGAGCTTAGAGCTAGCATGGTGGGCAACATGGCCATCTTCAACAGCAAAACCTAACTTCCCCAGCTAAACTAATTTCCTTCCATAGAATTAAACAACAAAGCCATAGGACTTTGAGGTTGTCTGCTTATGCAACATAAATCCTCAACACAACTTTAGGTCTTTGTACAAATCTGTTGTACAATCTAATCCCTAACTCGCCTTAGGATTCTGGGGTTGTCGTCTGTCACGAATTAAATCCTCATATCTTGCAGGCTATTTGTTTGACCGTTCCACACAAATGTAAGCCCTAATTAAAAGGATGAAACATTCAAATAAACATTCAAATAATTTCTCCTCAAAGCTAAAGCCAAACATTAGGATAGCTTGGGAAGTCACTGAGTTTTTCTCTCGGATCTATGACATCCCCTAATTCTTCCTCCTTTGGACTCTATAATAAATGTTTCAAATTTGAACCATTTCCATTTCACACCTCTTTGTCTGATGTCCTTGAACAGTCCTATCTTTCTGAAATCCTTGAAGATAATATTTTCTAATTTTTATCAAAAGTTTTCTTAGGTGGCTTTGGTCATTTAAGATGTAATTAACTATAAGGGCTTGCCCCTATATGAAACTTCTCTGAACCCAGCTAAATTTAAACCCTATTTATTTTTTATATTAATCAGGGGAAATTGTTGGCAAATAAAACTTATTCACAGACCAAATGGATGTCATACATTTTTTAGTTTATTTGATCGAGCCTCATCCTCAAGTCTTGTGTTTATCCTTCAGGATAGATATAGGGTTTGAGGTATAACGCTCTTTCATTTAAACTATGAAAAATATAAGGTCAGTTTGATTTTATAATTTTTCTAAAATTAAAATTTTCCTTAGAAGAGGGTGATGCGATTTCGATTTCGGTGACGGATAGCTTCTTACGGGCAACTCTACAAACTAACAATAGTGCTGACAGCTTTTGGTGACTCCACTAGGGAAAAGTTTCTCTTTCCATTTAAATTAGGAAAGTACTATCTTCATATATCATTAATGTGCCCATGTCTCTCTTGGACCAAATTACCCTTCTTTCATTGACATGCTTGTCGGCGTTATTTCGGGGATGGTTTGTTTGTGGGGTTGCCCGTAATAAGCTGTCGGTCGTTGGAATCGAAATCCTGTCGCCCGCTTCGGAAGGACGTTGAAGTATGAAATCAAACTGACCCGATAATTTTCATAATTTAAAATGAAAGAGCACTGTACCTCAAATCTTGTATCTATTCCGAAGGATAAACACAAGACTTGAGGATGAGGCTCGATCAAAATAAACTAAGGAAAGTATGATGTCCGTTTGGTCTGCGAAACCTTTGTATTTGCCGACAAGTTCCCCTATTTAATATAAAGGATTAAATAGGGTTTATAATATTAAGCTGGGTTCGGACATGCTTCCTATAAGGGCAAGCCCCTATAGTTAATTACATCTTAAATGACTAAAGTCACTTAAGAAAACTCTCGATAAAAATCAAGAAATATTATCTTCAAAGAATTTCAAAGGGTAGGACTCTTCAACAGAATCAGACGTAGAGGTGTGAAAGGGGATTGGTTCAAATTTGGAACATTTTATTGTAGAATCCAAAGAAAGAAGAACTAGGGGATG
>NW_018244576.1:0-505 GCF_001263595.1 Phalaenopsis equestris | reverse complement strand
CTCCTTAACTTAAGCCTAAATGTTAATTAGGGCAAGGTTTCCAAAATTACACATTTGCCCCTAAGGCTCTAACACTTCATAATTTATCAAATTAAATTCAAATGACTTTGAAATTTTTATCCTACCTCATTCATGGGTCAATTAAGACATCAGAGGAGAAAATATGATATTTCAAAATGGATTTTTCAAAATGCAATTTAATTTATATAATTATTTTCATGCAAAAATAGTATTTTTCAAAGAAAATTCCTAACTTGACCAAGGTAAATTGTAATCCCATGAAATTTTTACTGAAGGTAGACCTAAACTAGACAAGCCTTTGGATGAAATTACATAATTTTTTGAATTATCTGTGATTTATTTGAATTATTTTAGTTTCTGGGCTATTTAATAAAAATAAAATATTTTGGGTTTTGAAAATTAAGTTTTATATTTTTGAAAAATCTCCCTAAGGTCACAGAAATCAAAGAAGCAAATTTTATATTTTTCTTTGATTTATTGGAAT
>NW_018244575.1:0-1408 GCF_001263595.1 Phalaenopsis equestris | reverse complement strand
AAATACATTGAATCTTCTAGAAATTTGCTCAGCATTGTGTCCAAATCATTTTAGGCATTGTCAGCACAAATTTGGGAGCCATAGGTGCCATTTTCAAATCAATTTTTGCACTCTGGCATTGTAGGCACCAGTTTTGGCACTGTCAGCGCCAGTTATGGCGCTGTCGGCGTCCACCCTAAGCAGCTCCACCATTTTGCTTCGTTTGCCTCCTTTTTAGCTCTATTTCCCCCCGTTTCAGTTGCGTTGCGTTCCTAACTGATAAACCTACACAATAAAAATAAAAATAACCTTTCTTTAAAGTGTAATTTCATTCAAAAAAGTGTGAGAAGTGTAAAAGAGATTAAGCATAGAAAGACATCAAAATGTGCAAGGACAGAATTTTCTTTCATACTCATTTTTTATCCAAATTGCACCATTTTTGCTTCTTCTTCCCCAAAAAACCATTTCTTATCCCTAAAACAAAAAAATATACAAAATAACTTCCTTTAAAGTATAATATCATTAAAAATCACTAAAATTGAGCATAACAAAATATAAAAAAAGTAGTCATATTTTTGGCATATCAATTTGCAGTATTATAATTATTTTTACTCCAACTTACTCCAACTAAAGTCCAACTAAAGTTTGGATGATTCTTCCAATGAGGATTATAATAATTGGCATAAGGATTATTAAAATAATTTCTTATTTCATTTATATTCTCATAAGAAGATTGAGATTCTATCATTTTTTCCAATAAGTTTTCCTTAAGCAGAGATGGTGTCTGAGAATAATTCATTCCATATTGAGTGATCTTCTTCAGTAAAGCATCTATTTGGGCAGCTAACATAGATATTGCATCAGAATCATGAATGCTAGAAACTCTTTTTTCATTTACCCTTTCAGAGGACCATTGAAAATTATCAATAGTCGTTGATCCGACTTTTTATTGCAATAGATTGTCTAAAATTTAATTAAATATAATCAATTAACATTTGGATTCTATGCAAATATACGTATCATTATCAAGTAATAATGGACTTTCTACTTAAGCCCCAAATAACGATCTTACGGGGAAGGTTTAATTTGGAAATGATAAATTTGCTAGGAAATTCACAGATTGTCAATTGAAATCACTGTAATTAATTTCAATTGTTGAGATGTAATCAAAATTAAATTTCTAGACTATTATCAAATCAAATATACAAAATTTAAAACAGTAAATACTAATCTATTAATTATGTTTATGTAACGGATATTCTTATGTGAAAAAGCATCCTTCACACTATAATGAGGCTATGGTAAAATGAAATGAGATAAATGTTCATAATATGTATTCTGCCAAATAAGAGAAATTTTAATTCTCTACCCAGATACAGTGCAGAAAAAATCATTAGCTAATCCCAGTGTTTAGTTCCTAATTCCGTGG
>NW_018244574.1:0-2784 GCF_001263595.1 Phalaenopsis equestris | reverse complement strand
TTTAGGCTTAAATATGTAAATACATAAGAATTGAGTCGTATGTAAGTAAATCTTCCTTAGTTTAGGCTTAAATATGTAAATACATAAGAATTGAGCCGTATGTAAGTAAATCTAGTTAATAAGATATCTTTTTCATATGACAGCTAAAAAGACTAACTTCAGTTCTTTACCAATTCATCATATGACATGATAAAAGCCCGTAAGTCCATGAATCCCAAGTTAAGCATAATGTGGCCTATTACAACCTATTATCCTACATTGGATAGTTGAACCTTACAATTTTAGAAAAAAAGAACATGAAGGAAGCATTAATCTACAATAACCCCCGTGGATTGGAGAGAGAGAGAGAGAGGGGGTGTTTTGGTCCACTCAAATACATGCATCAAGGGAGGAAGAGTCCATCTATCTATTTATAAAAATCAGGCCTCAGTGAAATGTTACTGTTTTTAAAAGTTTTATGATGTCATCATATGTAAATATACAGCTACATAGAAAAATCAAATTAACAAAATATTGTAGTGCAAGCAAACTCACTAATCCATCTCATATAATATGCATGCAAAGTGCATTATTAAATAAATCATACAGCCACAAAAAAAAGAAGAATATCTTTACCTCGGTGCTCGCCACAGTGTGACCAATTGACGGACATGCAAGGCCGGCAATTGAAATTATATCACCAGCCCAGGCACTGTCAATATTTACAACATTTGTGCCCTTCTTTTTCATAATTTTAGTTACCTGCAAGAATAGCATACAAAACAAGTATTATATCACAACTTATGAGGTGACATGCTCATTAGCCATTATACCATTCAATGTTATAAAAAGTAAAAGCATGAATTGCAGTGCTTATAAGGATATGGAATGCCAAGGATACAAGTCAGACCTAATACATTAATAAATAAGCATCCATCCATCCAAAAGCTTAAACTAATGGATAAGGCCAAAACTAAAATATTGAGAACTCAACTCGTGTATGTCAGATGTGTTACTACTCTCCACTCTCAAGTGTGTCATAAAGTTAGTCAGTTATTAAGGAAATATGACTTTAAATGACTTATTATAGTATCAGTTGTCCAAATATCACCGTTGTTTCATTATTTAGAGAAATATGCCTAAAAATTTATTTCGAATCGAAATATCCCATATATAATAAAATATAGGTCATAACCCTAGGATCAAAACATGTGAAATCTCGAATGAAATAATTACTTGAACATTTTTCTTCCCATCACCTTCTTTATCTTTGGTGATATCAAAGCTTGTAAAATCGGTATGCGGTAAAACTTCAAAGTAACACTCGACTTTCAAACCACCATCTGTTCAAGATTTCATATTTTGCCCATCCAAAAGTCAAAAGGCGAGGAGCTTTTAATTGTTTAGGCAAGGATTAGTTCGAGTAGATGTTAAAGATTAGTGATGGTATACTTTAGTTATTTAGATTTCAATGCATTCATCATCCGCAATTGTTGGTTGTAATAGAAAAGACTAGTGGAGAATCCAAAGTTCAAAAAACAAAAAGTACTAAATTAAAATAGAGTTTTCAAACCTTCTTTGCACTTTAAACCCTAAACCTCATTTGACATCATATTATCTATTACAACCATGTTTGAATCATATTCAAACTTTATATAGATCATATTCAAACTACACTCAAACTTATTTGAACCTTATTCAAATATTCCTTGAACCATATAAAAAGTTCAAAAAAGATTCCAGAATGATTAATTCAGGATTTAAAGTTGGATCAAGAAAATTCAAGTACAATTCAAACTTGATTCAAATAAGATACGAGTAAGATCAGACTAAGTTTCAAACATGTTTCAAATAAGTACAATAACAACAACAAATCTTTATCCCACTAAGTGGGGTCGACTACATCAATCCTTTTTCTCCATTGTGTCCTATAGATGCCATATTTTCATTTAATTCTAATATATTAAGATCATTTTTATACAACATGCCCGAGTCTTTTTAGGTCTACCTCTACCTTTCAAATAAGTTTGAGTATGGTCCATAAAAGTTTGAATATGATTTGAACACAATTCATGCTTGTTTATTTTGCTCACGTTATCTTATATGTAACTGATTTACTTGAAATGTCTTGCTATGCATACAAGTAATAACTATAATCATATCAAAAAAGAGGCATTAAATTGCCTGGATTATATACAGAACAAAAGGGTAAAAAATTATTAAACAGTTTAAGGCATTTGATCTTATAAGAGCTAAAAAATTCCCCTTAATGTAACTTTTCAAGGATCCTGAGTTGCAATTCTTAGGAGTAATAATTCATCAACTACTAATGAGAATGGTCGATGATGAGAAGAATTAAGGGATGCTGCCTAGTACTCAAGTTTGAACATAACATAAACTTTAGAGTCCTTGAATTTGTATCGACCATTGGGTTGGAATTTAGAGATTTTCAACTAAAGAGAAATTCAAAGTGATAAACAAAAGTACTAGGCCTATTGCTAACTTTTTATATTGGGATAATAATTTTAAAAATTCAAACTTGGAGAAAGCATTTATGTTGTGCCCTAAGAGGAATGACTTATGAAGTTTAGGTTTATGTTATCTTATAGATGGTGCTCTACTCAACCATGATAATTACAATTTCATTTTTATCGAGATAATTGCCTTGATTAAAATAAAAAAATCATTCTCTTAAGACTTATGAAGCATACTCTCATGAGAGAGAACTCCAAAATAATTAAATAAGAATATGGGACACTATAAAACCATCACCCTAAAAAAGAATATCCCAACCCAATAACCAAA
>NW_018244573.1:0-1011 GCF_001263595.1 Phalaenopsis equestris | reverse complement strand
TTCTAAAAATATGTTGAAAGCAAAGGAAATAAAAAATAAAAAAAAACAAAAGATAAAAATTATCACAAACAGACCCTAAGTTTTAACCTTATCATGTTAAATTTTAGTAGTAAAAACATAGCCGTAGATTTGCTGCACAGTAGCAGTCTCTATGATAGTGCTAATGGGATCTGGCAAAGAAAAGTTCATTTCTAATTCTCAAGAGCAAAATCTTATAATTCCATTCTTTTAAAATGAAAACTTATTTTTTCTGATAAAAATGTGTAATCATTTAATCGCCCCATCACTGTTCTTGTTGGAGTTGAAGTTACAACTCTTATTTATTAAAAGCAATTTTTATGAATTAATTTATCTCATATATTACTGAATTCATAGGAAAAGAAGAAAGTAATCGTGTACTGAATCAGTATTCAGAGAGAAATAAATAAGATAGCTGACTCACGATGCTATGTGTTTGCTTTGGATGGCTCTCTGCCCTTCAGCCCTAGCCTGCAAACCAAAACTCACTGTTATAAGGTCATGCTATATAATACATTTCTTGAATGCTAAACACTTGTTTATGAAGGGCTCAAGGTTTAAGGCCCTGTTTAGTATGATTTTATTGATTGATTATGTATTTCAGATAAGAACTAGGTTTTTAAGTCTTTTGGTAGAAGTTAAGTCAGTTGTTACGAGGAAAGATTCGGTTGTACGAAAGCTAAAAAATGATGCTTATGAAGAAGTCAAACATGCATGCTTTCTCGAAACATTGTTTCGTTCCAAAAAGAATTGATTCTCCTTTTTTTTTAAATTGCCCTGATGATTCGCAATAGTTTAAGATATGAAATTTTTGTAGATTATATAAAAAAATATAGGATTCACAAATCAAATACCAATAAATTTGCAAAACTTGCTTCATGTAGGTGCAAACTAGCAAAGACGAATCCAAATAACAATGCAGTGATCTAATAAATCCAAGGAAATCAACAATAAATTCAAACCACAGAAAATTGACAATAATTGTTATTTATT
>NW_018244572.1:0-1058 GCF_001263595.1 Phalaenopsis equestris | reverse complement strand
TCGCTTCAAACTAGACTTAGCAGTTTAGTAAACTAGAACTTCTCTTATTAAAATATTTTCATACTATACTCGTGGGATCAATATGCCTACTCATTTTTGTATATTAGTTGATTGACCCATATACTTGCATGATTCACCAACTTACCACACAGTAATTTTGGGCATCACTACCCTTGGTGCTACAGTGTTCAAATTGGTCTACTAAAACTATTCCTATTTATGTTATGTTTTATTTAAACATCTATTTAAATTTCATCTTGCTGAAGTTTAACTATTATTGTTGGTTCTTGAATTATTTTGTTCATTAAAAATATTAGTTAGTTATTGTATGAGTAGGGTATAAATTGAGGATTTAGTACCATTTGATCTTGAGATAAAAAAAGCAACTAAAAAGCTTAGAAAATTTAAAAAGACCAAAAAGACTTTAAGAGATATTGCAAACCTTGAGAAAGAAAATGATCAATCTAGACCACTATGGGACATTACAAATCCATTAGCAGAAGAGATTCCAAAAGCAATAATAAACTAACCATCTATGCAAATAAATTTGAGTTAAAACTATCAATAATCCAAAATGATCCAAAATAGTCAATTTAAAAGTTCATCTATAGAAGATCCTAACCTAAACATAGCTAATCTTTTGGAGATTTGTGCAACCTTTAAGTACAGTAATGTTTTTGATGATGATGATAGACTTAGGTTATTCTCATTTTAACTAATAAAAAAAGCTAAATTTTGGTTGAATTCATTATCTCCAATACCATATTACAATTTAGAATGCTTTGTTCTAGAAGTTATTAACTAAGAACTTTCTACCTTTTTAAGACTACTATGCTTAGAAATGACATCACTTCATTTATCCAACTAAATGATGAGTCAATCTATGAGTCCTCGGAGAGGTTTAAGGAATGCTTATGAAGTGCCAACACCATATCATACTAAATTAGCTGATAATTCAAATCCTTAATAACCAGTTAGCGGAATCATTATGGCCAATCATAAATGTTGCAGTTAGGGGATCACTAATTTTTTGGCCATTTAAGAAGGCATATAAGTTG
>NW_018244571.1:0-1059 GCF_001263595.1 Phalaenopsis equestris | reverse complement strand
TCGCTTCAAACTAGACTTAGCAGTTTAGTAAACTATAACTTCTCTTATTAAAATATTTTGATACTATACTCATGGGATCAATATGCCTACTCATTTTCGTATATTAGTTGATTGACCCATATACTTGCATGATTCACCAACTTACCACACAGTAATTTTGGGCATCACTACCCTTGGTGCTACAGTGTTCAAATTGGTCTACTAAAACTATTCCTATTTATGTTATGTTTTATTTAAACATCTATTTAAATTTCATCTTGCTGAAGTTTAACTATTATTGTTGGTTCTCGAATTATTTTGTTCATTAAAACTATTAGTTAATTATTGTATGAGTAGGGTATAAATTAAATATTTAGTACCATTTGATCTTGAGATAAAAAAAAACAACTAAAAAGCTTAGAAAATTCAAAAAGACCAAAAAGACTTTAAGAGATATTGCAAACCTTGAGAAAGAAAATGATCAATCTAGACCACTATGGGACATTACAAATCCATTAGCAGAAGAGATTCCAAAAGCAATAATAAACTAACCATCTATGCAAATAAATTTGAGTTAAAACTATCAATAATCCAAAATGATCCAAAATAGTCAATTTAAAAGTTCATCTATAGAAGATTCTAACCTAAACATAACTAATCTTTTGGAGATTTGTTCAACCTTTATGTACAATGATGTTTTTTATGATGATGATAGACTTAGGTTATTCTCATTCTAACTAATAGACAAAGCTAAATTTTGGTTGAATTCATTATCTCCAATACCATATTACAATTTAGAATGCTTTGTTCTAGAAGTTATTAACTAAGAACTTTCTACCTTTTTAAGACTACTATGCTTAGAAATGACATCACTTCATTTATCCAACTAAATGATGAGTCAATCTATGAGTCCTCGGAGAGGTTTAAGGAATGCTTATGAAGTGCCAACACCATATCATACTAAATTAGTTGATAATTAAAATCCTTAATAACCAGTTAGTATAATCATTATGGCCAATCATAGATGTTGCAGTTAGGGGATCATTAATTTTTTGGCCATTTAAGAAGGCATATAAGTTG
>NW_018244570.1:0-4867 GCF_001263595.1 Phalaenopsis equestris | reverse complement strand
ATGTTAGAGCTGGCCACTTTCTCATCTTTGTTCATGTATAATGGATTGAAGAATGGGACACCATCAGTATTGAGCCTTTTTGATTGTAGTCTTAAAGTCAATATTAAGAGCCTGGTTCAAGAAGGTCTACATCAAGTTGGTAAAGTTCATTATCCTTTCATAAGCTTTCTAGAACTTGCCTTTCACTGGAAGGAAAGAGAGCTGCATGGTTGTTAGGGAGAAAATATTAGAAACGTGCAGCACACCTACTGACAACGAATAAGAGTAGAGAGAGTTACTAAAGTAATTAAATAAATTTGGGTCGATCAAATCGAGGATAAATCGAAGGTAAATCTGACTATAATTGAGTTTATCGTCGGATTTGCGTTCGATTTCCGTCCATTTTTTCCACGGGTAAATCAGGGGGTCGATGATATTAATTCTGTCCATGTTGCGTCGAAATACTTTGACATAGAATTTGCATTGTATTATTGTCAAATTTGTTTAAGCTATATGTGCGTCTAACTTTTAGTCCGAAATTATAGGACGATAATATTATTCATCGGACCAACTTCCAATTTGCAGCCGACAGTATCGATTCGATCACCCACTTTGGATCTGATCGGCCTTCCCTGCCCGATCGACTCATTTTGCGGGCTCAATCAGCCGCCTCGACCCGATCGCCCAATCTTGTGGGTTTGATCGATTGCACCGATTCGATTACCCACTTTGGGTCTGTTCGATCGTCCCGATCTGACCGATTCATTTTTTGGGCTCCATTGTCTTCCTCGACCCGATCGCCCAATCTTTTAGGTTTGATTGATTGCATTAGTTCGATCACTCGCTTTGAATCTGATCGGTTGTTCCAGCTCGATCTACCATTTTTTGGGCTCGATTGGTCGCCCTAGCCTGATTGCCAGATCTACTGGGTTTGACTGATCCCACTGGTTTGATCACCTGCTTTGGGTCTAATCGATCATCCCAGCCTGATTGACTTATTCTCCGGTCACGATCGACTTCCCTGGCCCGATTGCCCAAGCTTTTAGGTTCAATTAGCTCACCGTGTCGATCATCTGCTTTGAGTTTGATCTGCCATCCCGTGTCGATCACCCACTCTTTTGAGTCTGATGGATTATCCTGAATCAATTGACCCATCTTTTTAGTTTGATCAACTACCATGATTGGGTCGACAAATTACTTGCATGCTTGTATGCTTTATTGCATGTTTCATGCTTTCTTTGCACGTGTACGAAAAATCCTATTTTGATTTGATGCCTATGATATTTCATTGCATGTAAATTATTTTTGCCTTGTATGTGTTGCATATGACATGTCCAGGGTGTCTCTTTGAGCATCCCCACTTGGAGTGTCTCTTTGAGCACCCCACTTGTAGTGTCTCTTTGAGTGCCCACATTCGTGAGTGACTTCCCCACATACGACTTCGTATGCACAGGGACAAACGCTTGCACACTTTGGGAAGATTTGGCTCACTCACAAGCCATCCATCTCACTCTCTACGCCGCCGCCTAGAGAGTCATATATATTTCACATTGTGTTAAGCACGAGTCACGCTTCCTAGCCACTGAAATCGTGTGAGGACAATGTGTGTCCACATAGGTGTACGATTCTCACTTATAAAAATCATGTAACTTAGTATGTTTTGCACTAGAAATTCTTGTATGCTTATCTTTTGTATGACATATGCTTAACATTTCTATATGTCAGTTGCTTGATTATTCTTATATGTCTGTTGCATATCTTGCATATTTGCATATGTGCTAGGTGAGTGCTTCTCAGGTAAGGTGTAATCATTTTCATATGTATCCTTTTACTCGATGCGAACTCATTCGTAGTCGGTGTCTGCTTGTCGCAAGGTGCCCCAGGTCCCTGCTAGGCATAATTCCTCTTTGTACGTATCCTAATTTACCGGTACATCCTGTTTGTCTGTGTCACGTTGCATGAATCATACTTGCATTCATTTGCAAGATGTGTGATTCACCCTTTTGGGCGCCTGTTGAGATTTCTTTGTGCTTCTGTCAAACAATCACAATGTGGGCATTTTGCATGTTTGTATGCTTACTCATTCACCTTGATAGATTGTCTTAATCATTAGGAGAGTGGCCCATTTATTGGTTGTTACACTCAAATAAGCACGCGAGGATGTCTTAGCGAGCAATGCGAGTTTTCATACCACGAGCAATAAAAAATATGATTGTATTAAATATCCAATGACTCTAAAGCATGTCACTTGATTGCTCGGGATCCGTCACTAGTAGGCCATTATAAAAATGAATATTTTTGCTTAAGTATTATCCACCTAAATTAAAATTTATGTATGTTAGGTCATATGTGAGGCTACCTCTTTTAAAAATGTTGCCCCCTTTCTTATGACGTGCTTTAGATCCTTTGGATCTTTAGGACAGGGCCGATGTAGCAAAGAAATACGGTAGCCAGAGACATTACTTTGAGCACTTAGATGCTGTTAGGACACTTTTCGTTAGAATGTGTGCTAGACTAGGATTTAGGATGTTAGTTAGTCTTTTCGATGCCTTTAGCTATTCTTCTTATTGATGTGCTTGTGTTAGCCAAACATAATTTTTGTACTTTTTGGTGTATTTGTATACTTGATATGTATGGTAGTATATTAGAGCGATTTTTTACAGGGAGACGTGCCTATATATATATATATATATATATATATATATATAGACACGCACAAACACAGTTACTATTGAAAGGGGGAGAATGTGACAATTTCTATTAATTATTTGCTTGCAGGTGCTATTTAACTTACCCAATAAAAGACACGGCGCATTATACATTGCATGTTTGCTAGCTTTCCTATTAACATATTTTCATGCAGATCGAGTTATTTTTTTATTTTTCCTGGGAGGCTTTTTACCCCAGGACAAAAAGATTCATTTTGGGGGTGGCTTATGTAGGGATGCTCTGCATGGATGTTGTGCTCCGAGATACTTCGATCCGATCCTATTCGGACGTATACTCTCGACCTATTATACAAGGATTACCCACATATAATTCTTCTGTTTGTTTCTTTTTATTTGTTTACCTATTTGTTGTCGATATCCTTTTTTTTATTCATCTCCTCTTCAAATCATTGATATGATTCAGGAGTGAAATTTATTCGAACAAGAAAATTATACGATGACATATAAATAGATAAGTTGACAACTCCAAATATTAAAAAGAACTAAGAAAACATTAATCTTAGTGCCATCAATAACTCTGTATACATAGTGTTGCCTTTCCATAAAAGTTGTTTTGCAGCATTTGATAAATCATAAAACAGTTGCACTTCACTGTTCGGTGCTTGGTCATAATCAGGAACATTCCCAACAAAAGCATTCATGCGGGCATCACCAATCATTTCCTCATATACGTCAGAATCGTCTTTCTTTGGAGGGGCATATCTTGATGAGTTGCAGCATGACCATACTGAACATGTAGACGTTTAAACTTATCATGTGAAGTCCAATACAAATAATTGAGTTTAATGTCCTATGGTATTGATCCAACTTCACTTTTCCAGATATCAAGTATGCTTCATTCTAGTGATTCATACAGGGCCATTAAAACATGCATTCTAAAAGGTAAGCCGACGGCTACAATGCCACATATTCAAATTCCCCAATATCATTCAATCACTCATCAGTGAGTCATTTTCTTTGTGGATACAATGAGTTATACACCCATTATCTTAAGTTTCAAATATCCATCTGCAACATATATGTAGATTTATACATTTAGATATCAGTTGTAAAAACCACACAGATTTCATGTATTACATACATACAAACCCAGTAAGTGGGGTGAGCTACATGAATCATTTTTTTCCATAAAGTCCTATTGAGTGTCATATATATATTTTTTAAATTCTAATAGACTAAGATCATTTTTTATACAAGATGCCTAGGTCTTTTTAGAGTATTGCAATACTTACGCCCATCTTATAAAATTTTCCTTAAAGTCTAAGTAATACTTTTCTTTCACACAAAATACTCGATGTATTCCTCCACTTCAACGATTCAACTTGAATTCTACTAATAATTAACATTCCCGACTATATCACCATATAATTGAACGATAGACCGAAGATATCTAAAATATTCACTCCTAGCAGAATTATCAGATGGTCGACGTTTAATGTGACCAAACCATCTAAGACGACTCTATCTAATCTTTTCTAACACTGGTGCAACACCAGCCCTTTCACGAACATATTAGCTTCACATTTTGTTTCTAAGCTTAAATTCGCTCGTCAACCTAAGCATTCTCATTCCAACAATACTTAGCTTAGTTTAATGCTTTTCTGTTATAGTCCAACATATCTAACAACTAAACTTAATATTGCAATTCCTATACATTACCTATCTAACACGTAAATTTCAAATTATACATAAAAAAACATGCTCTTCCTATACATTACATGTCTAACACCTAAACATAACTTTAGTTTTTACATAAAAATCACTCAATTCCTATGCATTACATATCTAATGCCTAAACTTTACATTCCACATAAAAACCTTATAATTCCTATGCATTACATAGCTAAAACCGAAACTATATTTTTATATAAAAATCACCCAATTCCCATGCATTACATATCTAACACCTAAACTTTACATTACACATAAAAACCACATAATTCCTATGCATTACATAACTAACACCGAAATTTCAATTTTAAAATAGAGTGAAAAGAAAATCCAAAACCAAAAAATTTCAAGAAAGAAAGACTCAACCGAGAAAAAAATATACCTAGATGATGCAGAGGAGAATTTCATGCCTATGCCGTGAAGTCGCCTGTGGTAGTTGGCTGGAGATGCCAGACCGACCGTTTGAGAGGGAGGAAGAAGAGGAAGTA
>NW_018244569.1:323-818 GCF_001263595.1 Phalaenopsis equestris | reverse complement strand
GAATTCTATGCAAATTTACATGGAATCAACCAAGGCGTTTAAACCAAGGAGTTGTTTATGTGTGAGGTAGGTGGATCAGTTTTACTCCTACATGAATCAACAAATTATACATGATAGAGAATGTCCCTATCTGCCACTATTCCAATTTCGTCTCGACAAGAAACTAGATGAATAAAATTTACCAATATTTAACGAACGAAACTAACGACTGGGAAACAAGAGAAAATGGGTATGTTAGTTTTTCTGCGACACTCCTGAATCCCGTTTCGAAACATTGACACTTTTTCATTTCTACGAAATTGTTACTGACAATGAAGATCGGTAAAGTTTCTAAAAAAAGTGCCATTTTGAATTACTGCATTCAAAGGGACTGCCGATCGACATTGGATCAATAATTGTGAAGTCGGTTTTGGGCCTGATCGTTCATGGATCAACTTATGGGCTTGGACACCCCTCCACAATTTTCTCACTTTACAGTCAGTTCCAAGTGTCCTA
>NW_018244569.1:0-279 GCF_001263595.1 Phalaenopsis equestris | reverse complement strand
AGATGAAAATGACATGGACATTATAGTAGATCAATCATCTCAAAATTCACTGCCAGTTCAACCCTTAGTCCCTGACAAGTCTCTGGTGATCATCAAGAAATTGGAAAAGGAGGTACAAAATGTCATGAATGCGATTAATAGTATCTCTGATTTCTTTGATCATCTAGCCTGAAGGATGAATGAACATTTTGATCACTTTCGACATTTAGAAGATAGACTGATACGACTGATGAGGAGGATGAAGTAATAGAAGAGGATTCCACTGAAGAATTTCCATTC
>NW_018244568.1:0-516 GCF_001263595.1 Phalaenopsis equestris | reverse complement strand
AACACCTATTGGAAGAGGAATGGCAAACACAAAAAACCAAAGAGAGGAAGAAGGTTCAATCTGAAGTACAGAAATTAAGAGAGGAGCGATAAAAAGAGAGGAGAGAGAGGGAGTGACAGAAAGAGAAAGTGTGAGGGAGGAAGGACGAGAGAGTTTTATTGAGAGATAAACAAGAGGGTTTGAGAGATATAGAATTTTCAGTAGAATGCAAGGGAGAGTAAGAAGGAGAGCAAGGGAGACAGATGAAGAGAGGAGCGATAGAGTAAGAAAGAAGCAGGAGGGAGAGAGAAAGAGAAAGCAACAAATAGGGAAGATATAGGGATAGTCATAGAGAGGAAGATAGAGATAGAGATGAAGAGGGAGAGAGGAGGCCTAACAATGGGAGTGAGAATATTAAGGGATGTAGATAGAAAGAGAGTGCAGTAGAAAGGTGAGAAGATTAAGAGAGAGTGGAAAGGATGTAGAGCAATAGAAAAATATCAAGGGAGGGTATAGAGATATTGTGAGCGAGAGAGC
>NW_018244567.1:0-210 GCF_001263595.1 Phalaenopsis equestris | reverse complement strand
ACAAATAACTCTCATAATTGAACAATTCAAAGTCCCTCGGGCAACAATCACCAAGAAGAATAAATCAGGGGGTCCACCCTCAAAGACACCCACCTACGAACCCACCTGTCCAGGACAACTAAGTCAGCAACCAACGGACGGAGGGACAAGGTGAGTCTCAACACACCGACACCGGTGCATCTGCACGGGCTAATAGACTATTGGAAGAGC
>NW_018244566.1:0-479 GCF_001263595.1 Phalaenopsis equestris | reverse complement strand
GCCCAAATCGACCCATTTACACATATTCTGCTCACCACCAGAGATTACAGAAATAATCATTTGTGCATTATATAGAAAAGTTTTCATTTTACAATATTTATACCTAAATTTATCAAAAAATAAAAAATTATACATAAATTTTATTTATCTCACAAATAATAAAAGTTTTAAAAAAAAATTCATCATATTCAAATTGTTCAAATCCTATTTCTTTCTATTAAATATGATTTTTAGATTCATCTAAATAAATTATTGAAAGATCAACGATTATTCACGGAACAGCGCACTTTAAGTTACGCCTGCGGCTCAGCGAAGCCAAGAATCATTAGTGGAGATTACATTCTTAATTTTGAATGATTGTGATCTTACTTAATTATTCTTCTGAAAATGACTAATGGTGTTGATGCGCTGTAATGAATTAAATTATTACTAATCATGCAAGATCGCACATGCTACTTCGTTAGGAAAATAATATTCAT
>NW_018244565.1:0-1161 GCF_001263595.1 Phalaenopsis equestris | reverse complement strand
CAGTTGTCTCCTTTGAATGCTCCTTAGGTATCTCTATTGATGTACTTGATAACACCGGTCCAACTAGCCTTGGACTCTGGGCAGAAGCTTATACTGATGCGTTCTTGATTTGATTTAATATCTTCTTTGAAGACTTTGTCCAATTTGTATCCTATCCTTTATCGATGGCATGGTGATCAATTAGAACAATTGGATTGATCGAGATCATATTGATAGAATCTTTTTCAGGTTCCATTCTTAAAATTCCTTTCAAGCCTTGAAGCAGAAGCATCTCTCTTTGGTTTGGCCAAGCAACCTGTGGTATGGACAATACTAAGGGTGACCTTTCTTGTTGACTTCAATTGGTTTCATTGGTTCTAGCAATATGAATCTCGACTTCTTCACCATATTGTGGAACATCTTCCCCACTTACTCATTCTTAAAGGGATATACCTTGTTTAATCATTCTTATATTGTCAAAGGTAGCTTTCTGCCTGTCTGATAAGAGTTCTGATCAAAAGATTCTTGATCGTATTGAGGATGTTGATAAGGTGGTCGAGGTTGTTCAACTTGTATCTGTATTGGATGCTTGTCTTTCTCTATGGCTGCTATTGTCTTAGAACTCTTCTCGAATGTTTTCTTATGCTTTGTAATTTCAATCTTTTTCCAAAGATCTGAGTTGTTTTGCTTCATCCTTAAGACTTTTGACTTTGCTAAGTAACTTTTAAAAGGTTTTCATTGTAAATATCTTGAGTAGAAATGCAACTGGTATGTGAATACTCTTTAGTAGAATCTTGATTATGTATTATTCTTAGAGTTGTGGCTCGCATTTCATGCTTAAATTTCTCCATTGTAGAATGCAGTCTACCAAGGTTTTTGTTTGATTTTGTTGCTCTACCACAAGATTACATATAGTTATGTGGTGTTGAGGGCCGAAAAACGACTTAATAAAGAGGCTTTCTAATTCGACAAATGTTTTTACTGAATTATTGGGTAATTTTGCATACTAGTCAAAGGTAACTCCTGAAAGGCTGCTGACAAACTGTCAGAACAATAACGCTTCACTACGCCTCGCATTGCAATAGCTTTCTCGAAAATATGCAATATTTGGTCGGGGATTACTGGTTCCATCAAAGGTTTTATATGTTGGTGGGACAAAGCCCTTGGGATATTGTAATGTGT
>NW_018244564.1:0-403 GCF_001263595.1 Phalaenopsis equestris | reverse complement strand
ATTTAAGCCAAAATAGCTACCCAAGCTTGAAAATTTGATTTACAAGCACAGAGATGTTCTTTGACCTTGGGAAATCAGGGAACATTTCTCTGTCATGAGGAGCAAACCCTCAAAGTTTCCAGCCATGGTGAACATTATTTATTCATAATAAATAAAATATCACAGAGACCATTTAACTAATTAAAAATTAGAGACTCAACAAATAGTTTTTATTATAATTCACATTATTCTTCTATGTTCACTGAGCAAGAGGGTGTTTTTATTTTATCTTTATGATTTTTTTATGCAAAGAAATGAATGTTTAAAGATTTGGCATCTAAATAAATCAGAAAAAAAACCTTATATATCTTACGACTGCACCAAAATGACACGCAACGCTCCGCCAATTGACGTCGTCTTCTGA
>NW_018244563.1:0-1495 GCF_001263595.1 Phalaenopsis equestris | reverse complement strand
TTTTGCTCCATTTTTGTTCCATTTACTCTTAAACTCCATATCTTATACACCTGAAATCAAAAACACGCAAAATACCTTTCATTAAAGCGTAATATCCTTAAAAACGAGCATGAAATACATAATAAAAATAGGTAATTTTGAAGTGTGTCAATTCCCTCAAACTTAAATGTTACTTGTTCTCAAGTAACCCTTGCATTATTTAAATCAAATATAATAGCTTATTATTAGTGGGTTTCACTTAAAGAATTTTATAATTTTGTCCTATAAATGTGATAGAAAAATTTTTAGAAAAATTTTCAATAACTCATGTTAAAATTAAAATATAAGGCTATTCCATAATCAAGTTATGACATTTGATTTTCTATTTATTTCAAAAATAACTATAATTTGTCACATTAAGGAATTTTATAAAATTTAAAAGAAAAGAATTATATGAGAACTCTACTAGTAAAAAGACTAATACTTTTAAAAATTAAGAATAAGTTTAGAAGTGTAAATAAGTTTTTTTTCTTTAGGATAATTCAAGTGAAGTCAATTTTAATTAGACATCTTCTCAAGCTTCTCCCCACATGTTTACATTTTTGTTCTTCTTTTTCTTTTGATTTTGCTTTTCTTTTTCTTTCAAGATCATTTTCATTCGTTACATTTGTTTTCTTTTTTATGTGAGGATTACTATATTTAGATAGTCTTTAATGATTTTGAGCTTAAAGCTTAGCTATTCTTTTCCTAAAGTTAAAAATTTCTCACATTTCCTTAGTTAAAAAATGTGTATTAGGGCAGTAATGATTTTTCATAGAGTCTCTAATTTTTTTTAAAAGTGTAACATTAAAATCTTTAGTGTTTCAAAAATACAATTTTTCTCTCTCTGAATAGTAAAAGCATATTCCTAGACTTTTATACTAAATATCTTAATTTTAGGATTACCCTTTCTTACTACAAACTTTTACTTAAGTCTACTATAACATTTATAAAATAAAAAATATAATTATCTAAATTTAACACCACATACCACATGTTAAGTTAAAATAATTCTTAAAAATATAGTTTATTAAAGACAAATAAAGTTTTGTTCTACAAAAGATTTTTCTCCCTCCCCTAAACTTAAATTTTTAAATAGTATAAAATATTAAAGTATATAACAAGCATGAAGAAAGAGAAAAAATTTTAAGTTCTAAATAGGAGAATAGTGCATGTACAAGTAGTAAAGATAGGTGTTGAGTAGTTGTAAATCTTAAATCAACATGTATAGCTTGAAAATTGCGAAGTAAAAGACTATACAAACACACATGCAATACTAAATAAACAAAAGCAAGAGTAACATTAATGCAATAAAATAAGAAGTGCAACTATATCAATCAAACACATAGACATATCAAATGTGGATAAATAAAGAAAATCCATATACGAGATCTACAATAGAAAAGTAAATACCATCTAGTCCTCCTCCTCCTCATTCTCCCCATCATCATCAAAAATGTCCTCATCCATCATCCTT
>NW_018244562.1:0-445 GCF_001263595.1 Phalaenopsis equestris | reverse complement strand
TAAGGTTTCCACCGGTTAGGGCTTAATCTGCTTTCTTAAACCAAGTGTGAAAATAATGACCATGGTTTCAGGAAGTGCCGCTCGCCCCTTTCATCAGAACTCACAAATTCAACATAAAACTACCACACAATTGTGTTGTAAACACTAGCAACAACATATTACCACACCTAAAGGAAAGAACTATTATATGCGCAGAGAATCGTATAAGAAATAATGGAACACTTGAGCAGTAAGATACCACACCTTGATGAAATTATTCATCTTAAAAATAAATGAACGCTAGCAAAATAAATTTTCCCATTAGCGATCAAGTTTTTCACATGCTCCACATTACCAGTACCCTAGATAAATTTTTGCAATAAACCACTTGGATCCTTGATGCGTACAAGGGACTTCTCGGTCTTTTTTTAAAATAACCATTAAAAGTTCTCATATAATAAGACTT
>NW_018244561.1:0-452 GCF_001263595.1 Phalaenopsis equestris | reverse complement strand
TGAACCGAAGTATTTATGTGTGTCATGATTTGAGAGTTCGATAAAAAAAGGGAAAATATGGGTTGAGATTTTATTAAGAATATTGATATTTGAAACTTGAAAGAGACTTTGAAAAATAGATGAAAGAGAGGGTTAGATTAGTAAATAGAAATTTTTTGGGGGATGTAGATGCAATCCAGCTAAATTTTTTATTTACATGAGTGCAATTTTTTAAATTTTATGATGTTGAGTTAAATGGTTCAAATTAAAGCGAAATTATTAGGTGCAAATATAGGCAGAATCGACCTCTCTTTTAGTAGCAGGTGTGAATACCACCCCCTGAATGTCTAACCCTAGAAAAAACTCAATTTTTTTTAGTTATTAACAAAAAAATAATTACTATAATGTCCCTTAAAATTTTAAGAAAAATCATATAAAATTAAATAAATAGGTAAATTTTAGGGTTAGGAGAA
>NW_018244560.1:0-324 GCF_001263595.1 Phalaenopsis equestris | reverse complement strand
TTCACTAGAGGTGTAAACGAGCTAAACATGAGCGAGATCAAAATTTGTTTGAGTTCGGTTCGTTCAATTTTTTTATTGTTCATGATTGGCTAGTGTTCGAATTAGCTCCCTCAAAAATAATTAATTAAATTATTGGTATAAAAATTTTATTTATTTTTACCAAATACGATTCAGATTTTTTTATTTCCGCACCTATTAAAATTTTCTATTTTTGAAGGATGTGGCTTTTGCACTTAAAAAAACTTTCTCACAACACGGCATGAGAATCGGAATCCGGGCTCCCGTCGTAGTCGTTCTCTTCATACCCCTAGGCTCATTTTAATG
>NW_018244559.1:0-1239 GCF_001263595.1 Phalaenopsis equestris | reverse complement strand
GAGGCCTTGGAGAGTCTATGGGAGCAATTTGGTAGTTTCCCCAAGGAATTGGTGCTCTCTGTAGTTTCACCATGAAGGAAGTGAGCTTAAATAGAGGAGCTTGGGGTTGAGCTCAGGGCCAATTAATGGGTGTAATAAGTGCTTATGTTGAGGGCAAAGGAGCTCCAAAGAGAAATTGAGGTTTTACAACTTGGATAGGTTCAATTGGGTTTGAATTTGGTGAGGTGGCTCTCAATTTTGGGGTTTTTTGGTGACTATGGTGGTTGGTCAGAGCAGATGAGGTGGTCAGATGGTCAAGTGAGCCAGTGGGAGGGTTAATTATGATTAACCTTTAATTGTTTAGCATGATGGTGGAGATATTTTGGTTTACACCCAAAAATGGGATTAAATCCCTTAATTTGAGGAACCATTGGTCCATAGCTTCCCTTGTATGGATCAAGAGGGTTTGTCTTGGTACAAAGGGTGCACCTAGTGGCTGTGGTGGTCTTTTGTTGGCCAAATTGGCTTGGTTAAGTTAAATTTGGTGAAATGGTCCATGTGGTTCAAGTTGGCTTGAAGTTGGGTTTGAATTGGGCTACCCATTATATTGAGCTCAATTTATTGATTAATTTGAGGTAGATGATTTTCAAAGAGATTTTAGAGAATAACTGGAGTGGTTTTGGGTTAATTTGGAAGTTCAATTTGAAGGAATTTGTTTTTTTAGTCAATTTGGGGGTGTTGGGTTGGACTTGGGTTTAAGCTAGGATAGGGTTGGGCTATGTCCAATTAGATGGCCCAAAATGGTCTATTGGAATGTCATAAATAGTTTTCATTATCAATTTGGTGCCAATTTTATGGTTAGGGTATTCAATTTAGTGGAATTTGGGCATGTGGCTAAATTGGGGCAAAATTTGGGGATTTTGAATTTAGGTTTAAATTGGGTGTAATTGAGGCTTGATAAAGGCTAAATGAGGGATTAACTTGATTATTATTAATGTTAGGAAGAGCTTGGGAACCAAATTGAGGCAATTGAGTGGACTATGGGTTCAGTTGGGTGAGATTGGGTCATATGGTCAAAATTGGGGTTTTGGTTTGGATCAAAATTGAGCTCAAATAATGGGTCAATTAAGCTTGAATTTTGTTTTAAATGATCATTGGCATGATGAATTTGAGTTTATAATTAAATTTGGTGGAGATTGGGATGAAATTGAGGGACTTTGGAGGTATTTGGAAAAATTGGGCCTTTAGGGGCAATCTTGG
>NW_018244558.1:0-425 GCF_001263595.1 Phalaenopsis equestris | reverse complement strand
ATGATATCTCAAAAAGAAGAAATCACAGAAGCCAAATTGAGGAGCGGGAAAGTTTTACCACCAAGAACAACTACAGCAGACAAAGGAAAACAGATAATGACTCGAGAAGAGATACCCTCACCTCCACCAGTGGAAGAACCACATAATCAAGATAAAATCGGAGGACCCTACAAAATAGACTACAACGTGCTAGCTCATCTTAGGAAGTTGCCTGCCCGACTAAGCATTTACAACGTTCTGATCCTATCAAAGGAGATGAGAGAATCTTTGGTTACAGCTTTGCTTGATCCAGAAATTTGCTTAACTCAGTTGGCCAGCACATCTTCAGATAAAGTTTGCTCGGTTAGAGAACAGTCAAAGGTAACCTTTACAGATGAAGACTTGCCGCTTGGTACCGCCAACCACAACCGTCCGCTCTACATCTC
>NW_018244557.1:4173-5548 GCF_001263595.1 Phalaenopsis equestris | reverse complement strand
CATTTAATATTAAAACATCTTTCAAACACTACAAGGCCAATTATAACCAAAAATTGTCTTCAAGGGTCTTCACCCACAAAAATTTCAAAATTAAATCACATATGATAATTACCTTACTCTTAGGGACAATGGAGAAATCAATGTTCATTGAGCATTAAGGTGTTTTTTAGGATGAATTATTAAGCAACATAATACGTTTAAAAGAACTCGGGATTTTCAATCAGGCAGCGAGAGAGTAGCACGGACTTCCTTGTTTCTCTAGATCTGTTGGATACCTCAGAGTGTTGGATACCTCAGAGATAATACCTCAGAGATATACTAAACTTAATATGTTTTCCTTGGCAACATCATCCTTAATTAAAATCCTAAGGACCCACCAAGATACGACCTAGGGTTAGATAGGTCGACAAAATTTTACTTCCCTGTCTTATATAAACTGCCTTAACATGCCTGTTGAGTTTTAGGCGGTGGAATGAGATGACTCACTAGATACGCTTTTATAGTTTTCAGCGTTGTCTTTCTTGTACTTTCATACTGTGTTTTTATACCTAATGTCACTCTACATGAGAACTATTGCATGTCACCCTGCATGAAAACCAAAACCAAAAGCAAAACTAAAATCAAGATCAACCAAGATAAAATTCACCGCCAAAACATTCAAAATATAAAACAACTCAAATGTTAATCACATCTTCCAAGGACTGGTGTAAGGCCCCTCCACAGCTTCCAATTCTCTACCTAAATCTTTGATATAGGAGTAAAACTCCCATTTATGGACCCACAGTCTAAATGAAATTATGGAACTCATTAAGTTGAGTTTAGTAAATTCATTTGGACTAAGTGAATCCAATAGAAAATAGTGGTGCCGTAATGAGGGAACCGTAACATCCTAACAAGTGTTGCTCTAATCAACTTTAACATGCCCCCATAAAATTTAAAGAACTTCAACCATAGGGCCACCTGATTTGACATTATAACTTGTCACACTAGAAAACTCAAACTCATCGCAACAAGGAGCATGGAGCTAGCATGGTGGGCAGCACGGGCATCTCAGCACGAGCATCTCCAACAGCAAAACCCGTCTTCCCCAGCTAAACCAGTCTTCCTTTCTTAGACTTAAACGACAAAGCCATAGGCTAAACCTGTCTTCCTTTCTTAGACTTGAACAACAAAGCCATATGACTTCAAGGTTTCTTGCTTATGCAATGTAAATCCTCACCTTATCTTTAGGCGTTTGTACAACCCTGCTATACAATATAAGCCCTAACTCGTCTTAGGATTCTGAGGTTGTCGTTTGTCATGACCTAATCCTCACATCTTCCAGGCTATTTGTGTGATAGTTTCACATGAATGTAAGCCCTAACTAATAAAATTG
>NW_018244557.1:0-390 GCF_001263595.1 Phalaenopsis equestris | reverse complement strand
TTCTACAACATAGAAAGAATCTTATTTGATTTCATGGGAGAGTATGACATCCATGGAATTTGGTGCAAAAAAATAGGGAAATATACTTTGTTGGCAGAATTAGAGATTTCAAGGTGACAGATTAAAATCCCCAATCCAGATAATTGGAAACTAGCCCTCAAGGGAGGGATTAGTGGGAGTTCTGGAGTGGCAGCCAGTATTCTCCCAGCCTAACCATAGAGTTAGGGACCAAACTCTGGATTAGTTAATGTTCTTTATGCTCTCATAAGAGGGTAAAGAATAGGATTGCTCTCTTTGGCACAAAACACTTTTTATATATATATTTTTTTTCAAATGATTTTAAGTTTTTCACAAGCCATATACTCATTGTAAAGGGGAAGGACGCTTTCT
>NW_018244556.1:0-318 GCF_001263595.1 Phalaenopsis equestris | reverse complement strand
TAACCAATTATGGTAAACAAATAGCTCGATAAAGGTAAAATGCTAAAACAAATAGCAAGCCAACCTTTAGTCAACTGATGCTCAACTGCTTTCGGCCAACCACTTGCTATTGGCCTATCAACTGCCTCTGACCAGTTGTATGTCCCTGACCGACGATCTTAAAATTAGAGAAGATTAACAAATATACCACTCTATTCTTAAATTTATTTAATTACATAAATACCACTCACTTCATTTTCCTACAAGTCAGCCAGCAACTATCTTCGGCTGATCGTTAATCCCCTCGCTCATGCTCAACCACCTGCTTCCGACCGATCA
>NW_018244555.1:0-8938 GCF_001263595.1 Phalaenopsis equestris | reverse complement strand
TAAAGGTGGTGTAATTCTGTACATTTCTTATTTTCGTAATGGAATTTCTTTGTGTGATATGACTTCGTGGTTTTTTATATTCTTGAAGTTTTCCACATGAAAGATTGTGTTTTTCTATATTTCTTGTGTTGTGTATTTCTATTCTTTTTTTTTTCCGAATCTCTCGAAATTTTGTATTTTCCGAAGTGCGATTTGGTTGCGAAGTTATCATATCACATAACATGTAAACTTTGTTTTTAGTGCTCAAAGTATAGCACATTAAAAGAAATTGAAGAATCCCAAAATGTAAGGTTGGAATAAATCAAATTTTAAATTATTTAATTTGCAAAATAAATTATTAGGTTGAATGAATAATTTTATAGTAGATAAAGCTTTGAAGGTAGTAGGAGTCTAGTCAAATTCAATTTAGTTGACTAATATAAGCCATGCACTTTGTATAAGCCATTCAATTTAGTGGAAGCTTCTGCACACCCCACACAAATTGAAATGCAGGGGAGGCCCCGCATTTGATGCATTCTCTTAGAATAGTCAGTGGAATATTATATTTTTAGTCTTTCTTGTTCTGATTTAAATCTTGTTGATTAGAAGATTAAGGGTTTAATTAAGGTCAATTTTATTATATATATATATATTATTTTTAAAAATATATTTATTTAAATATGTTTGATATATTTTTTATTTTTTTAAAAATTAATATATTTTAGAGATACTCATAATAATATTTAGATATTTTGAAAATTTTTTAAAATAATTATATCTTAATACTTAAATCCCCTCTTTGTAATCAGATTCTATTTTTTATTTTTATTTTTATTTTTAGTATTTTTTTTTCTATTTTTATAAGATGTGTTTGTTTGATTGATATGTTTTTAAAAATAAAAAATATAAAACATGTTTAGTTAGTTATTTATTATTTTTTTAAGAAAAAATTAAATTTTTAATAAAATTGTTGGGTTCACGTGCACTCTAGTATTAAGCTCTATCGTTCGTAACATACACGACATCTTCATTGCTTCATCCAACACAAGCATTACCTGTGGGGCGGGCGGGCGGCTGACATGTAGGCGATTGGCAGGCGACAATGGGCGGTCGGCGACTGGCGATAAGTGGTTCGATTTAACTACAGCTTCTATAGCTGGAATTGGAATTTATTTATTATATTATTAATAAATTCCAACTACAGCTTTCGCAGCCAACTAAGAATTTTATAATCAACTAGGTTTATTGTAGCCCAAGTATGACTGTTGTTGTCAGATTACATTATCTAGTCGTGATTAGGTTTTTGTTATTTCGTATTCCCTAATTTAGAAAAGAGCTGACATCAGTACTTTCAATTTCCTAGTGAATTGTCTGATTATGCTAGACTCCATGATTTTTATCCATTTCTAAAGTTTTTTCACATAAAAAATATAATTGTCTACTGTATTCCTATTTATATGTGTTGGAAAATTATACAGAGCGAAGGCTTAAAATATGGTTGTCAAATTTAGTAACATTTATTTTCGATCATGCAACAAAAGGGTATAATTATAATTTTGTATAGTTTTTGCATGCCATCATCCATCCTAATATCAAATAATTAATTTCTAGTGCTTCTTGTGGCCTACATTCTCTTATCACCCACTGCTCTTTAATTTCATGATAACAAAAATTTTGAAAATAGGTCAAATAAGTTTACATAAAGCCCCTCATTTTAGTACTACACGGTAATTCGAAGGAAATGTGAAAAATTACCTGATCAACTTGTTAGGTAATGTGGAGACCCGGTCTACTGCAATTTAATTAGTTTTCCAATTAAGAATCACACCTACCGCTCACCTACCACACTTACCTACCGCTCACCTACCACACTCACCTACTGCTCACCTACCTCCCACCTACTGCTCTCATAGTTTCTATAAATAACATCTTATGACTTATCATAAGCAAGGCCAAGCAAGGCCAAGCAAAGTCAAGCAAAGTCAAACCAAGTGCTCTAAGAGAGAAAGAGAGGAAAAGAAAGAAAGAGGAAGAGAGTGAAGAAAATAGATATTTTCTTGTAAACGTCGAGACGCTCGATAGTGTACTTCCTCGAAGAAATAAAATCCTCTGCAGCTCCGTGAATGTAGGCAAATTTGTGAACCACGTAAATCTATGTATCGCTTTAATGTTTTTTTTTTGCGTATAATTTTTCTCGTTCTATTTTTCACATTACTATCATCGTTTTCCACACAGCTAACTAATCTAATATTTTATTACAGAAATATCCGGTCACGCCAACATCAATCACTGCATTTCAAAAGGAAATGTTGATATAAAGCATGTAAATCAATTTTCTTATGTATTTACATATATAACTTACTACTCCAACGTCCAAACCACATCAAAGCATATGCAATAAAGGGAATTTTTTACTTAAATATATTAATATTAATGATATTTTTTTAGAAAGTTTAACATTCTTATGTAAAAAAATTTGTGATACTTGTACTTTAATTTTTGCATATATGACATTTTGCCTATGAATGCAAATGTCTTTTACAGTCTAAAAGGTTAAAATAATGATAGGTTTTATTTGATATAAAAGATTTGGTTGGTATAAACATAAAAGTCAAAAATTTATAAGTTAGATATGTAAATAATAAGAATTGGGTGGTAAGCATGTAAATGTCCCTTTTTTTATATAACTTAAAATTTAAGTCTTATATATGTAAGTAAATATAAAGATGTACATTGAAAATGTGTCATCATTGATCTCGAGAAGATACCGTCTAGAAGCAAGAAAGTATGACAGAGGATAGGAGGGCTGATCGATAGAAGACCCGAAGGCTACATATCCAAAAGGGTGTAGCCGTCCGAGCCAAAACCGAAGGTCAACTGAGCAAGAAGAAGGACAAAGAGACCGATTGATCTGAATCTGAACCAATCAGATTAAAACAAGATTGAAAAGTATCAAAGCAAACCACCACAAGAAAGTCGATCGAAGGAAAGAACCTACATTTCGATAGATCCGACTTGAGAAAAGATCTAATTTTTCAATATCACCAGTCATCCCACAGATACTCGCGAAGCTCCTCATGAGGGATAAGAATTGACAATACAACAGAGTTTCGTTGATATCCCTCAGGCTCTCTCTTTTGGGTTATGATGATTCACTTTCTGCCCGATAGTCTAGTGAGGTTCCGCCGACAGGAGGTCCTTACCAAGGATCAATGGTCGACAATCAGATTAGATCAACTAATCATCAAAGCTTAGTTGATTTAATCATTTCTGGTGACTCGAAGCTAATCAAACTCAGTCGATCGACAATGTCGACTCAACCTAGCCGGTCAAACCGGTCTTACCAAGCTAAAGATCAACAAGCTCAACCATATAAGCTAAAGAGCAACCGAGCTATAGACTCCTATATAAAATACCTAGAATATTATATGCAACCCCTGTTAAAGCAAGAGCATTCATGTAATTTCACTAAATTGAACCCCCTTATCTATAAATAGTGATATCATTTTATGAGAAGAAAACATAGACAAGACATATTATTGTTCATTACTTTGTGTGTGATTCACGAACTAATCAAGATTCAACAAAAAAAAATTAGATATTAAATATATAAAAATATAAGAATTATATGATAGATATCTACATCCCTTGAGATTTAAAATTGTCTTACTTTAAGAATTTAGTTTCAATGTTTTATTACTTCAATTATCATCTGACTCTCATATAAAATTTATACAAATATTCTGATAGAATTGTTTTCTATTAGCATCATGCAATTGATGATCATTAAACAAAACCTACAGGCTATTTTCTTCCTTTTCTTGCATTCATTTCCACTCTTGCTTTAGATTTTGAGTGCTATCAACTCCTCAATGGAACTTTACCAGCTTTATTTCTAATCCATATGTCAATTTAGAAAAAAAAATGTTTCATGAACTTTTTTCTTTTACTTCTGAGGCTATCATGTCAGACAATATTGTGGGCGGACATCCAAAAGTCTTGAGAATGGCATAGATCGATTACAACAAGTCATTGTGTATAGTGGTGTGGTGTAATCCATATCATTGTCTGCATGCATGCGTGAACAACACACATACAACACGACTCTCGGCTCCGTGGATAAGAGTTTGATCTCTTTTCTATTGGTCTGGATTATTAAGCTGTAAAATAAATAAATAAAAACAACTAAAGTCTTCAATAATGACTAGACTCAAATCACCTAAACCTCACCGAACAATGAGGAGTAAGGTATATGGATTATGGTTTAAAAAAAAGCATTAGTGGAAACTAATCTTTTAGCAGACATCATACTCTACAAACCTTATATGTTTTATAAATACTAAAAACCATAATGGATATTTAACCCATCCATTGGTGCTTATGAGATTATCTGAATGCTGCTGTAATGGCATAATTTATAACCTTGTTTATGTTAATATTGTCATTATTAATCTAGTCTCGATATTGATGAGAAAGGGGCATTTATTTCAAATGAATTAAGTTATATTGGCCCAAAAGACAAATTCAAAAAGATAAAATACTATGTTCAACGAACATCAACCAACAAAGTCAACTGTGGCTAGCTTTAAAGCTTAAAAACTGGGCAGATTTCTCCCTACAGAAAGTAGCAGAAGAACTGATGATTCATATTTAATTAACGACTATGATGAGAACAAAACTTAACTGGCGTGAAATTTCTTTGGTTAGTGATTGTAAGAGTACATTAAAGGTACTTTAGCAGATTATATATATATATTTGCCAGGTCATTGAATATGAGTTCTGTCGACGAAACAAGATACAAAATAGAGAAGTTCAATGGACCGAACTTCATGCTATGGAGGATGTAATTGTGAAGGATTTGTTGTATAAAAAAGAATTATATTTGTCACTATAAGGAATCACCGAGAAGCCTGAATGGGAAGTGTGGGACTGAATGAGTACCTTAAATTTGACCTATTTGTCACTTTACTCATATTCTGCATTTAATATAGCGAGTGAAAAAATCTTGGTGGGTCTCATGAAAGCACTTACAAAGATGTATGAAATACTTTTTACTTCAAATAAAGTTATTCTGAGGAAGAGGTCTTTTGATATGAAGATGATGAAAAACAGTTCATTGTTGGAACACTTGAACAATTTCAACATCGTAACTAGTCAGTTGTGTTCTACAGGGATCAAATTTGATGATGAGATCAGAGCCATGTTAAGTGTGTCTTCATTATCGAATATTTGGGATGGTTTGCTCCCAACGGTAATTAACTCTTCTGGGAATTTTAAGTCAAGCTTTGATGAAATTGTGTGGTTGGTGCTGAATAAAAAAATTAGCAGAAATACAGTGCATGATGAACCTTCATGTTTTATATTGAATGTTGAAAATAGGGGAAAGAATCTGGACATGAATACAGATAGGGATAGATTCAAGTTCAAAAGGAAAGTTCAAGTTCAAAAGAGAAAATGACAGAGGGGAATATTAGTCCTATGAAAGAAAATGCATTCCATGAACAATTACAAAGCTCCAAGAAAGGCTAGTGTTGGAAGACAAGAAAGGAATCTCTTCACAATAAAGTAAGACTTATTGTGAAGGGATTTTAGCAAAAAGAATAAGAGGACTACACTGAAATTTTTTGTTCTATGGTGAAGATGAAAACTATCAGGGTTGTGTTAAGCTTAGTAGCATAGAAAGTTATACATCTGGAGAAAATGAATGTAAAATAGTTTTCCTACGTTGCAATCTAGATGTGGAATTATGCATGGGGCAATCATAAGGTTAAGAGGTTCGATGGAAAGAATATTTGGTCCAGAGATTGAAAAAAATTCTCTATGGCTTAAAGTAGGTCGGAGGCAGTGGTATAAAATGTTTGATAGGTCCATGTAAGATAGTGTGTAGAAGAAGTGCTAGACAAATCACTATTTCTTCATTAAAAACTATAGTAAATATTATATCTTGCTCATTTTGTATGAGGATGACATGTTAATTACAAAGGCAAATATGAAAAAATTAGGGACTTAAAGGAGCAATTATTAAGTGAGTTTAAGATGAAGGACTTAGGTCCAACCAAATAGAATCTCATAATGAGAATCAACAGGGACAGTACGGCGAGTACACTGAAATTATCTTACATAGATTGTATTGAGAAGATTCTACAAAGGTTCAACATGGGTGAGACAAATCCAGTCTGTACACCATTATGTATTAACTTCAAGCTATTTAAGGAGTTATCACCTGCGTTTGAAGCATAACAAGCACAAATATAGAGAACTCTATATGTTTCAATAACTGGAAGTTTGATCTATATGATTTGCACAATACAAGATATTGCATATTTAGTGGGAGTGGTTAGCATATACATGAGCAATCCAAGCATACATCATTGGGAGGTGATGACGTGGATTCTTGAGTATTTGAGGGGAACAATGAACATGACACATTACTATTGAAGTGCAGGGACCAATCTACCGGGATTTGAAGATTCATATTCGACATAAAATTTGGATGGTAGAATGCGTACAACATTGTATATCTTCCCTTTGGAGAACACAATGGTGAGTTGGTTTTCCAGTCTGTAAAAAATTATTGTATTTTCAATTACGAAGGCCGAATATATTACTATAATTGAGGCTAGCAAGGAAATGATTTGAAATGATTTAGCTATATAGCTTCATGACAGAATTAGACAAGGAGAAAGGGATTGGAAAGTTTCATAGTGATTGTATAAGTGTTATACATCTTGCTAAGAATGTCACTTTTTATACCTAGACACAACATATACAGTTGAGATATCACTTTTTTTCTCTCTCCTGAAAGATGGGTAGTTAATTTTTAGAAAAGATACGCATAACTCAGAATCCTGTAGATATAATAACAAAGGAGGTAATTACCAAGAAGTTGGAGCTATGCTTAGCTTCAATTGGGTTTAGGAAGGTTAAGATCAGGGATGAGCCACACCATGATACAAAACTATGAAGATAGTGCAGATGGAGATGCAGATTTGGTGGACATGTGTTAGGCGCTATCAACCTTCAATTCTTCTATAACTAGGTATCTTCTTAAATTTAATGTAATCTATTTTGCCGCACTAAATAATAATAATTCTTTCTTATAACAAATTATTGAAAAACATATTATAGAAATATTAAAGATTGCCTTACACATGCCAATAATCAGTGTTTGAATTAGAGGCTAGGGGTATCCCACTGCCTACTTTTAGTGAAATGTCCTTAGTAACTACATATGAAATTATACTTTTACCATTCAATTCTCCTATCACAAGACAAGCTTTTTTCTCACACATACATAAGATTTGTATTCTTTTACTTCTCATAGGCACAATTTTTTCTTATACAAGTCCTAACTTTGATGCTGCAACTCAAGCTCCCTAAATCAAATTGGTGCAACACTTGGAACTAATTTTTACATATAGTTCAGCTTATGTCAAGAAAATCAGATAACAATTACAATAACTATGAAGTCACTCCAATAATGCAAAATATATTAACAAAACTTATTCCTCCCCAATATTAGAATGGTTCAGTGATAATGACCGCATCATATAAAATAGAGTTCATAAACCCTTCATTTTACTATTCTAAGTTGTCTATAAATCATGCCTTGTCAGACCTACCCCACAAGAAAAAGAAGTGGCCATTTTGCATGCAATAGCTATTAGCAACAAGAATAGATAGAATTCATACTTAGACTTTCCACCAAGGAAAAGTTAGTGGGGACAATTAATCATAAGAGGAGAAATCACAGAAGTATGGGTACCAGCTCAGTTTATCAATACATATTTTGAGATTAAATTTCTCCTATATCAAATTTATATTTTGACATTCAATTTTTTCAAAAAAAAAAAAAAAAAAGAAAAATCATTACTTTTTGAACCCCTCAAAAAGGATTCTTGTAAATTATGAAAGGACAGGTACTCACTGGTTAAATGATGATAGTTATACCTCCAAGATCACAAATTTGAGCCACATATTTTGTCACTTATGATTTTTATTTCCAAGAAAAATAAAATGTAACATGAATGGCTGTCTACTCATCATCAATAACACTGTCCCTGCCTCTTGCCTGTATTTCTCTTCTAATATTAAGCTAATGCGCATTATATAAGAAACCACTTCGCTTGCTCTGATCCACTGTAACCTTCTGCAAGCCAGAGGCTAAATATTAAGTAAATAATGGATCCCCATTCACCCTCCAAAGCTGGTAGCAGCTTCTTTAGAACTTGCTTCAATGGAGTAAATGCTCTCTCAGGTTTCAATTTCCTCACTTATGTGTATATGTACTTCTAACTTCGTTGTGCAATTATTCTGGAAATACATAAATAGATATATGCATGCTTCATTTTCCTTTTACTATTGCATGCATTAAATTAAAGTTAATGCATATTTCGACATACATATATAAACCTCAGTGCAGGAAAGCACTGTATCAGCATCATATTTGTATTGAAAATTTTTTGGTGCAATTATTAGCGTATGTTTTTTTGGCAAATTTAGATGTTAGACAGCTGATGAGATTTTCATCAACTTTTTCGATGACAACGCCCCTGATTTGCCAACGCAAGAAGTTCACTTAATAGTGTTAACCTTGAGCTCATGCTAACCCTTCAATCATTCCGACACACTTTGATACAATCCGACGCTAAAACGACATAAAATATGCATGACAATTTTTTATGCAAAATCGATGTTAAATGCTGCTTCAATGCAAGAGGCGTCATAATAGTTAACGTGTTTGTCACTACTGTCAAATCAAATAATTAGCGCGTCAACTTATTTCGACATTAATTCTATTACTGACTTACCTTTCAACGTTGACTCCTTCGACTGACGAAATTCGATGCAAAACAGTGTTAGCTCGGATTTCCCACATTTTTAAATAAAATAAATCTTGTAGTGCCTAAAGTTTAAAACAAACCTAACATCAATACATCTTCTTTCTCAGGATTTGGA
>NW_018244554.1:0-302 GCF_001263595.1 Phalaenopsis equestris | reverse complement strand
CGTAGTAGTTGACTATGTGAGCCACAGATGGTTGCTTTAAGAGTCTTAGTTGGCCACCGAATATATAGTAGAAACCTGTAGGTGATGTGAGCCATGTAGGCCACAGTTGGTCACGTAGGACGTTTTAGCGTGTTGTGATACCATTGATAGACTGTAGAGACTAAGTATCTAGGATTGTTTGAGATTTGGGTAATTTAGGCCATAGTTGGTCATATAAGCTATAGCAGGGACCTGTGATGATATTTGTATGATGCAAAGGCACGAGTCGAGAGCTATACGAGCGGTAAGCCATGTATGTCTTA
>NW_018244553.1:0-956 GCF_001263595.1 Phalaenopsis equestris | reverse complement strand
AGCCGTAGGTTACCTCCTCCGAGAGGTTCCCGATCATTATATAGAGACGTCTTAATTTAGTTGCAATTATTGTTTTGTGATGTTTGAGATTAAATTTTGAGTTGTCTTATATTTTGAATGTTGTGGCGGTGAATTTTATCTTGATTGATTTTTATTTTTGTTTTGGTTTTGATTTTGTGACTATCCTGATAGTTTTAGTTTTCATGTAGGGTGGCATCGTTGTTTAGCCTGCAAATTTGCAAGTATAAAAGTACGGTAGAAAGTACAAGAAAGACGACGCTGAATACTGTAAAAGCGTACCTGACGAGTCTTCTCATTCCACCAACTGAAACTCAAAATGCATGTTAAGGCAGTTCATGTAGAGGCAAAAAAGTAAGGTTTTGGTAGTTTTCTTAACCCTATGTGGTCCTTAGGAGTTTAATTAAGGATGATGTTGTCAAGCAAAACATATTAAATTTAGTAGATCTCTGAGGTATCCAACAGATCTAGAGAAAGAAATAGGTCTGTGATACTCTCTCGCTGCCTGGTGGAAAATCACGAGTTCTTTTAAAACTTATTATGTTGCTTAATAATTCATCATGTAAATACCCTTAGTGCTCAGTGAGCATTGATGCCTCAATTATCCCTAAGAGCAAGGTAATTATCATCTGTAATTTAATTTAAGATTATGTGAATGAAGACCCTTAAACAGGGCAAGCTAGTGTTGTTGGAACACTTAGCCAAATTTTGGTCCTAATTGGGCTTGCGGTGTTTTAAAGGTGTTAAATTTTTGTTATGTTTTCTTTTCTAATCCTCTTTTAATCACTCTTGATTTAGATTAGATCACTACTAAGCCCTTTAAACCTAGGTGAGTGTCTTAAATAATTTTGAAAAGGTTAAGTTTTAGGTGATCATGATTCATTATTTGAATTTCATTTGCACATCAAATAGGGGTATTAAATTGATTAATTATTTAC
>NW_018244552.1:0-1306 GCF_001263595.1 Phalaenopsis equestris | reverse complement strand
TATACAACATAATTGAACTACAACAAACTTGACTCTTTGTTGTAATAGCAATAGTTATCCACAAATGTTATAATTGGTTGCTATAAAGATAGTAGTTGCCCGTAAAAGTTGTACTGAGAAGTTATAGTGGTTCCTAGTCATAGAGAACGTAGTTGGTGCTACAACAGTTTTTGTTTCTCGGGCTTACTATTTTATACTAGAGACAACACTTATCGGTATACGACATATAAAAAAAAAATTATGAATTTTGGAAATTTTGTCATCTTTTAATACAACTATAATAAGAAGTTGTCATTGGGAATTATTGTCAAATTGATGTTATTCATTTATACTATATTCAAGATATATTATTATGTTGTAATTGAGATACATCATTCTATCATATTTAGAATACATCATTACTTCACTAGACATCTTCATGTATCTCTTATTTTGGATTCTCTAACACAAGAATAACATTGTTACATTATAACCCATTTTTCTACTTGACAACCACTCCTATGAAGTGATTATATTGTTGGAGTTCTTCAAGGATATAATATTTTGAAATATCTTATTTAAGAAACATTAATATTATCACTAATTTCCCTACTTGACAGCACACTCTTATCTAGTGACTATTTTGTTGAAGTTTTTCAAAAATTTAATATAAAAATGATTATTTGATAAATGCACCAATACCACAAATATAAAAAAATAAAAATTATTTTTTGAAAATGTTTTGAATAAGGCTCAAAGTTTGATTATCTATCCATCAATCATTCTAAACTGCATATCATCAGTAGTGATCTTAATGATGACATTAATTTGTTAGAACAAAATAACTGCATATAAAAAATTTGATGTTATGAATCTCATGTGCAATCATGCATTGATTGTAGCTCGAAATTAGGCTATCAGTTATTATAGCTTTTGCTTAATTTACACGTTACCTCAATTATTTGGTGAAGTAGAATATTGTAAATCCCTTGCTCCCTCCACCCCTACCCCTTCCCTAGAGCGCTCACACACACACATGCAGAAGAAAGAAAAAAGACAGTCTTCAAAGAGGAATGTTCAGTCCATATAGCGTGAATGTACATAGTCAAATTACGTGTTAAGCTAAGTGCCTATCACTTTCATAATAATTTTTTCCTTTGCTCTTATTTATATTTTAGCAATATTATAGTTATTATGACCTCATATAATTCTTGATGCAATGTTAATTATTAATTATGCAATAATATAATACTTACGAATGTGATGTGGTATAATTGTTGGCTTGTGCTAGGTTGTCTTGGCACTTTATCCATTATATCATAATTGC
>NW_018244551.1:0-401 GCF_001263595.1 Phalaenopsis equestris | reverse complement strand
TACTACGCGCCTTCAAAGAAGACTATCTTCTCGCGAGAGATTTTGACAAGCAAAGATTAAGTTTCAGGAGAATCACAAAAAGGAGGCCATACAACTCCGCTTCAACAACCTTCTACCACTCCCTTACAATGAGTTGGTGGAGGTTCTTCCGCTTCAACAACCTTCTACCACTCTGGTGCAATGAGTTGGTGGAGGTTCTTCTAGTTCACACACCCGAGGTTGAGGCTGGGGACGCGGACAAGGAAAGATCAATTTAATTGTTGAATGGACTAGGCCAACTATCAACATTGATGTTGAAGAAAGTTCCAAAGATGAAATAATGATGATAAAGCAGATGAGACCTCAGTATGAGATATCCCTCGAAGGTACAGAGAGGAATGAATATGAAACAATGTATGATC
>NW_018244550.1:0-245 GCF_001263595.1 Phalaenopsis equestris | reverse complement strand
GATTTTTATGGAAGTATATAAAATTTTTTTTTATGGCCTGTGATTAATTTGTTGTGTTGTTTGCTCCTATTATGTGTTCATGAACTAACTAGCTTTTGTTGAAATTTTGTTTGATGGACTATTATTAATAGAATCGTGCTAAGCCATGTGTAATATGTTCCATTGCACGCTACTTGCTAATGATTATTGCGGCATTCCCAACTACCATCACACTAAAGCATAGAAAGAGGATGATTTAAATGTTC
>NW_018244549.1:0-2139 GCF_001263595.1 Phalaenopsis equestris | reverse complement strand
TATTTGAGCAATATTTAAGCAGGATTTAACCTAAATCCTAACAACAATAAAAATGACCACTTAAAATCCTACGGTATCTTAAAACCAGTTTCTCCTCCATTTTTCCCAAAATCCTTCACTTAGGGCATATTCAGTAGAAGGATTGGTGTAGTATTTAAGCAGGAGTTAACCTAAATCATATCAAACAACTAAAAATGACAACTTTAAAACCTACAGGAACTTAAATCACGTCTCTCCCCTTCTTTGCCCTAAATCCCACATTTAGCGATTGTTTCCGAGCAGGAACTGAGCAACATTATGAAGGATTTAACCTAATTTACCGATCAACAAAAACGACAAAATAAAGCCCTAAAAGATCTTAAATACCATTTCTCCTCCATTTTGCCTTAAATCCGAAAGGTTTCTAAACTGAAAAAAAAGACAAATTTAAACTACATATGTAGGGGTGTCAAAAAATTGACCTGATAAGCCAACACGACTTGAACTCGACTCGAAAAATCCAGCTTATGGTTGACCCGAATATTTTTCGAGTCGAGTTTGAGTCAGATAATTCAACCCGTTTATTATTCGGATTGGGTTCAAGTTAAACCCAAAAGCCAAAACAAGACCCGAATAAGCACAAAGTTCGGGTCAAATTTTGGTTAGCCGGTTAAGCACGGGTTCGGGTCAGGTTCGGATCTCTGTTTTCAACCCGTTTATTATTCGGGTAGGGTTCAGGTTGACCCTATTTGAGTCAAGTCATTTTCGGGTCGGACCCGAACCAGATCTACTAACCTGAATTAACCCCTCTGCATACATGATCTTAAATCTTGTTTCTCCACCTTCTTGCCTTAAACCCCGGATATGGTAAATGAAATTTAAAAAAATATGAGGCTTAATCGAGTAGGGCTTAAAAGCAAAGTGGAAAGGAAGACACATTATCGAGTAGAGTTTCTAAGATTGTTGCATGTCACAATTTCGTCATTGCCTTCTCTACTTGCAAGCCCTAGATACTAGTGTTCGAGCAAAATCGGGAGACGGGAGAGGCGAAGTCACGATATGCTAGAGGGAGATCCTTACACGTCGTGATCTTATCGTTGCCTTCGATGCTTACAAGCACTAGATACTGTGTTTTGGAAGAAGGGAGAGGCAAAGTCACAGGAAGATCCTTGCATGCAACAATCTATTCGTTTCTTTCAGCTATGAGGGTTTAAAGTTAATTTTATAGGTGTAGGGGTTTATGGAGTATTCGATATTTAATGTAATTGAAGTTTATTAATTACAAATGTATGAAACAAACCAAGTCTTGTATTTTCACATATAACATCTAATTTTTAATAAAATAAATATATAATTATATATTAATAAAAAATATAAAATTAATAATTAAACTAAAAAAATTAATGATATAATAACATATTGCTATTAAATATATAGTTAAATAAATTTTAGCAAATTAAATTTTATTTAAATAATATTATTATATATAATACGAGTTATCTTCGAGCTTGATATATAATAATATATTACTATTAAATTAATAGTTAAATAGCTAATTAAATTTTATTTAAATAATATAATTATATATAATATGAGTTATTATCAAACTTAATATTGAGTATTTAACAAATTATTTGTTGAACGACAAAGGAGTTTGTTTATGAATATAAATGAGTAAGTTCGATTATATTCATGTTCAGTTCATTTAAGCTTCGAGTTTTTAAAAATTATTTAAGTTTGTTTATTTACTAATTTGAATAAACATGATTGAGTCTTAATCTATCGAGTTCGAGTTTTTCATTACGTGCATTGATTCATTTACAGCTCTAAATGGAATTGAGAGGAGAGTCGAGCGAAGACCAAAGGGTGAGGGTCTTTGTGATCTCAGATCAGGCATAAATAGTAGATAATGAATGTTGAGTGAGAAAATTATAAAAAAATATGCCAAAAAATTTATCTTTATTTCATATTTTTCTACCTATATTGCATTATTTTGTATGTTTTTATACAGGAAATCCCTCAGAGTTTTATGAAGATTTGGTGAAATTCGAAGTAGTGTCATGGCATCATCTCCAACACATAAGTGCTATGTTGGGAATTTTCTCAATAGCTTTCACAATAGCAGGACACTTCAGTGCCAGACTTTAAGAGTTGCAATGC
>NW_018244548.1:0-914 GCF_001263595.1 Phalaenopsis equestris | reverse complement strand
GTGGCATTTACATACAAACCACTCAATTCCTATGTCCATAGCCTTATTTTTTTATATTTATATGATCCAGATCTTTCATATCACCTCAAAAATATTAATTTTTCTTATGGGCATTTACAAACATGGCACTCAATTCTCAAGGATTTATGTATCTCGCACTAAAACTTTCATATTTATGCGCATAACATACAATTCTTTTATGTCACATCGAAAATAACACTAATTATCATTTTTTGATAGTCAAATCCACTTTCTTACACACAGGTAAAGTGGTGTGCGTGTAAATATGAAAGTTTAGGTGTGAGATATGTAAATACATAAGAATTGGGTACTATGTATGCATTTTTTTTTGTACTTTTTAAAAGATCTAATAGATCTACCTTTTTTATGCATAGGATGTAAATCTTTTAAAAAAAATTATTTAATACATTTTAGTGATTTTTCAATGGATACCTTTATTTTTTATAACAAAGTATTTTTTTTTAACAAAAATCTTATTTCGTTATATTGAAAATATGAGCACTCAAAACAATGCAAATGGTGAGCCTGCTCTTAATTAGTTACTAATTTAGGGCTTGTTTGGGGTAGATTCTTTCGTGTTGTGGAGTTTTGAAAATGCACCCGACCTGCTTGGGTAAACTGCATTTTGTCAGCTTATGCATTTTTAAAACGCTGATAATAACGTTTTCACACCGCATCTATCTAGGTGTGGTGACAGCTTTCTTGCTGTGGTATGACTTTTCCAAAAAAAAAAAAATTGTAAAAATCATAACATTTAGCTTATCAACAAATTATTCATGAAACTGCAGCTGTCCCAAACATACCCTTAATTTGTCTAAGAAACTATCATTTTAAGTTTTCATATGAGCATCTAATACCATTCGATAATAATCTAAATTTATTTTGAGTGAGGA
>NW_018244547.1:0-1517 GCF_001263595.1 Phalaenopsis equestris | reverse complement strand
CTAAATTTCTATGACACAAGTAAATGTACAAATCTTGCGATAAGAGAAGGTAAATGATTAAATTTCTAAGAAAGAGAATCTCACTTATAGTTATAAAAATAATTGTATGTATGTTCGTGCATACATTAAAATTATTTGAGCAAATCCTAACTCAATTAATTTTTGGCTCAAAGATAAATCGACTTATATAATGTCCTAAACTTTTAGTTGGATTAAAACTAAATAATTGACATTGAGCCAGGTTTAGCCTACCTTTTAAATAAAAATTAGTCATTAATTATAATAAATAATGTAAGAGAATGGAATAATATTCTTTGAAGATCATCTTTATTTTATTAGAAATTCATACTAAATATTAAATATAAATCTAACAACTTCCATCATTATTTTTTTAAATAGCAATTAAACAAGTTAATTAAGTATGTGATCAAATTATCAAAAGGTGTGAACACTTTAGATATCTCGGGTCTATTATTCAAAGTGATGGTGATATTAATGGGGGTGTTATTAGTAGAATTCAAGTTGGTTGGTTGAGTGGAGGAATGCTTCGGGCCTATTGTGTGATAGAAAAGTACCACTTAGACTAAAAGGAAAATTTTATAAGATGGCGGTGAGACCTGCAATGCTCTATGGTGCTGAATGTTAGTTTTTAAAAAAGGACAAAACCAAGTTAATTATTGCTGAGATGATAATGCTTAGGTGAACGGGTGGCTTTACACTTAGAGAAAAATTGTGAAATGAATCTATTCGTGCTACGGTTGGTGTAGCTCCAGTGACGGACAAAATTAGAGAGTCGTCTTAAATTATTTGGTCACATTAAAAGTCAACCATTTGATGATCTGATTAGAAGAGTAGATGTTTTAGATTCGACTTATGTTAAGAAAGACAAAGGTTGAACTATGAAGACTTGGATATATTGTATAAAAAATGATTTTAATTTATTAGAATTAAATGAAAATATGACATTAAATAGGACGCAATGGAGGAAAATGATTCATGCAGCCGACCACACTTAGTGGGATTATTGTTGTTGTTGTTCTTGTAATCAATTTGGATCCACTATGTTAATAGACTGAAGCTACTAGTATTCCTAGGATGAAGAAACTATGAGCTCTCCATGTGGCCTACCTCCATTCCCCTAACATTCATCATTAAAGCTAAAATACTAAGCTTAAACATAAAATCGATAATAAGTGACTCGTATTTAATCAAGGGTACTCTCCCAAGATCAGGCGAGTTGATTAATTATGTGGGCTCGCCCATAGAAAATTTGGATTATATATCTAAAGAAACTTTGATCTTACATCAAGGCAAGCCTAATGAAACTAAAATAAATTGATCTAATGAAGAAAACTCCTACTTTAGAAGACATCCACAATATCCTCAAGGACCAAGCAAATAAGGCACTCAAACTCAGATTCCCTACTCATCAAATTGTTCTTTGAATAAGCGTAAAATGAGCCCATATAAAATAAATGCAATAAGTAGAAGAAAAGAAAATGTCAAAAAGAACAAAC
>NW_018244546.1:0-664 GCF_001263595.1 Phalaenopsis equestris | reverse complement strand
TCCTTGGACCTCCACAAACGTGTTGAGCACCTCTGGTTGAAGTTTCCTTTCTCAGAGCAAAGGTATTAAACTTCCCCTCTTCCCAAGCCTATTTTGATTCTCCATTTGATTAGGGTTAGTTTCATGGCATTTTTACGGTATGACTATGTTCGTCACACTTAAACGAGTCCATAGGATCAAACCCAAGGTCATTTGGTGGAAAAATGAGTGAGATCTTTGGGTTTTAGTGTTAACGGTCACGGGTTAGCCTTTTAGAGGACGATCACGGGGAGCCATCCGATCGCGCATTTATCTCATCAACGGACAATATCTGGCCGGATGAACTCTAGGTGTGTAAACTGCAGGATGTGTGGCTGCCGAGTCGAATGGTAGCATTGAGCCAAAAGATGATGCGTGGAGCTTCAGAGACTGGAGCGTCAGAGACGCCTAAGATGAGGTGGTGTCGCGCGTTTAAATAGAAAAATAGGGGTTTTATGATTTAAATAAATAGCCCTAACTTCAAAAATTCATATCTTGGTGTAGAAAATCAAAAAAATAAAATAAAAATACCCTCTTGCTCAGTGAACAAAGGAGAACAATGTGAAAATTGTTTGAAGTTCATTTGATGCATATTTTATTTTATTGTTTTGAGTCAAAATCAGTCCTATATTTCTGATTTCTTTTA
>NW_018244545.1:0-325 GCF_001263595.1 Phalaenopsis equestris | reverse complement strand
AAATAATTAAAAATGTTTTAAAAAAATTACAAGGTCTGACTTTATGCATGTCCTCTGACTTCAAAAAAAATCAAAAAATATCCATAACATGTTTAATAAACCCTCAAAATTGTAAGTCAAGATGAGCACTATTTGATTTTTTTATGATTTAATTAAATTTCTGTGGTTTTAGTTAGTTTAGAACATAATAATAAACAAATGTCATCATGATTTGGTTCACAATGTTTTCCTATGTTTGTTGAGCATGGAGGTTTTTTTATTATTATTTTTTATGAATTTTCTACACCAATATATGACTTTCAACGATCAGATGAACTTTCAGATT
>NW_018244544.1:0-287 GCF_001263595.1 Phalaenopsis equestris | reverse complement strand
ATTAGCGTCGGTAGCGCCAATCGGGAGCGCTGACGGTGCCAAGTGCAGTTGGATGGTTTTAGATGACTTTTGGCGGGTTTTGGCGCTATTTCACTTCATAATAACCATCGGGACGAGTCTAAAAAGGCCTAGAAACATTCTTGGATGCCTAGTAACTTTCTATTTTCGGATTCCATTACTTTCAATTCCAGAAATAATTTGAGGTATGTAGATTTCAATAAAAGAAAGTTTATTAGTTTTGGCATGCAGCGCTTATACGATAAAGTTATTACGAAGAGGAGATTGAT
>NW_018244543.1:0-1146 GCF_001263595.1 Phalaenopsis equestris | reverse complement strand
CAGGAGGTATTGTGCTTGGGCATAAAATTTTTGAAAAAAGCATGGAGGTAGATCCTGCAAAAATCCAAATTATAGAAAAATTACCATCACCTACGGGGTGAGAAGCTTTTTAGGACATGTTGGTTTTTACAGGCGCTACCTAAAAATTTTTTCAAAAATAACTAAGCCGCTATGCCAACTTTTAGAAAAAGATAAGAAATTTGATTTTGATGAGGAATGAATAAAAATATTTGAATTATTAAAGAAAAAATAATCATTGCACCTATAATAGTACCACCTGACTAGGAAAAACTATTTGAAATAATGTGCGATGCTAGTAATTATGTTATTGGGGTTGTTATAGGATAAAGGTACGACAAAGTTTTTAAAGTTATATATTATGCTAGTAAGACTCTAAATGATGCTCAAATTAATTATACCACTACTGAAAGAGAGTTATTAGCTATTGTTTATGCCTTTGATAAATTTAGACCTTATTTAATTGAAACTAAATGTATAGTGCATATAGATCATTTTGCTATAAATACCTAATGCAAAAGAAGGATGTCAAACCAAGATTAATTAGATGGATACTTCTATTGTAAGATTTTGATTTTACCGTGATTGATAAAAAGGTAAATGATAATGAAATAGCTGATCATTTGTCTAGAATAGAAATAGAAATATTAACTAATTTTGTAAATGAAATTTTATAAAGTTTCCCAGATGAACAATTATACAGTATTGATGAAATGGATGTACCGTGGTATGCTGATATAGTGAATTATATTGTAAGTGACATTCTACCACTTGATATAAAAAATCCACAGTTAAAGAGGTTTATATATGATTCAAAAGACTATTTTTGGGATGACCCATATTTATATAAACAATGTAAGGATCTAATTATTAGAAGATATGTGCCTTATAAAGAAACTCAACAGATAATTGAAAGATACCATGATTCTGAATTTGGAGGATATTTTGAAATAAATAGAACAACATATAAGATTTTGCAAGCTGGATTTTATTGGCCTACTATTTTTAATGATGTTAGTGAATATATTAAATGTGCAATAGATGTCAATGAGTAGGAAATATTTTTAAAAGAAATAAACTACCTCTAAATTATACGTTGGAAGTTGAAATTTTTTATGTGTGGGGATT
>NW_018244542.1:0-474 GCF_001263595.1 Phalaenopsis equestris | reverse complement strand
CTTCATGGTGCCCTGGAGACCTTGGAACGGCGAGCCAGCCAATGAAGAACTTATTGTTTCCAATATGTATTTACAAAATCTGCATGTAATTGAAAGGGAAATTTATAAACAACCACAAATTTTTTTTGTATTAATATATCCAGCACAAAAAAATTTCACATTTATCCTTGAAACATTTCAATGCCATAAATTTATTGTTTATTCCACTTTTAAGAATAGTGTGATGATGATATTTTATTTGGTATGAATATAAATATGAATGTTTAGGTCTTACATATGTAAATATATAAGAATTCCTTGGTAAATATGTAAATGCCCTATTTTAGATCATCCAAAAATATAGGCGTAAGAAATTTAAAAAAAATTAAATGTGTTAATAATATTTCTAAGGTTATATATAAATATTCATAATATATAAATATATATAAATATATATAAATATATACTTCTTAGACATATAAATGTATAAGAATT
>NW_018244541.1:0-295 GCF_001263595.1 Phalaenopsis equestris | reverse complement strand
TTTTTATTTATTTATTATTATTATTATTATTATTTGCATAAAGGAGCTGCTAATGTCTCCTTACATGTCAGAATAAGAAAAAAGGTTACAAGATCCTGAATAGAATGGAGACTAGGTTGATTCAATACAGGAATCAACACATCTCCCAAAAAATCCAAAAAACCTACAAGGTAACAAAACTAAGCTTGTTCAGTAGAAAAGAACCCCTTAAGTACAATGGAAGTTGCAAATGAAACGAGAATAAATGAGAACAACAGCTAACAAACTATCTCCAAGGATCTTGGTTAGCTATTCT
>NW_018244540.1:0-384 GCF_001263595.1 Phalaenopsis equestris | reverse complement strand
TTATTATTATTATTATTATTATTAGTATTATTATTTTATTATGCAAACAAGCGCTTATAGAAAAATGACACTAAAATTTTTCTAAAATAAGTCTTTCTGTTCAAATAAAATTTATAAGTTAAAAGTTTCGTTACTTCCTTCCTTCCCCGACAACGATGCTAAAAACTTGACCATAGTCGTGATTATGTTGTTATTTTCTTTCCAAAATATGGCAAAATCTTTCCAAAAGATGGCAAAAAACATCACCCAATTTTTATTTAGCGGCTAGTGTGTATAAATGATATAATATAAAATTTAAAATTTGATTAAAATTTTAATATAGTTTACACAAAAATTGTCTTTACAAACGTAGTATCGATCCCATAGGGAAGGTGAAGCTCTTTT
>NW_018244539.1:0-559 GCF_001263595.1 Phalaenopsis equestris | reverse complement strand
ATTCAAAAAATCTTTTAACACCCTTTTCTGGAATGATCACAACTTAAGGAGACCCATCAACTACCATTTTAGGACCATCTTTGTAATATTGGTAATTGCTCCATCCTCTGTACACAACATATAAACTTCTAACCTAATTTTTTTCCTCTTTTCATTGCTTCTTAAATTTTGTATTCTTTTTAGTTTGATCATCTTAGCCTCATTGAATATGTCAGAATTCTTGCACTTCATCTAGTAATTGCATAACGCAAGTTACATGAATGAAAAAAAAATGAATTCTAGAGAGCATGTGAAGTCCTCATAATAGGAAAGTAGAGAAAATTATAATAACATAGACTTAATGACAAAATGATCATGTCAATGAATAAAATATTGCAATTATTTTTTCTTATGTTTTCCCATCATTTTTTTAGCATAGTAAACATTAATTATTGAACAATCATGATTCCTGAAGAAATGGATTAGTCTATAACAACAATGAGATAGAAAAGCCCAACTCATTCAAAGAGATAAGCAATGTATTTACTTTGCTTAAGAGTAAAGGTTTATTATCTCTCAC
>NW_018244538.1:41959-42316 GCF_001263595.1 Phalaenopsis equestris | reverse complement strand
AGTGAAACTACCAGGATTTTTTAATTTTTCAAGAAGATTTTCCTGAATAGTTGCACTACACTCTCGCTAAGTGCAACAGTTTCATTATCAGTGAACTTCCTTTTCTTGTTCAGAATATCTTTCATAAATTTCACATAATTGGGCATTTTCTCTAAAGATTCTACGAGGGGAATATTTAACTTTAAATTCTTAAGAATTTTTAAAAACTTGGAAATTTGTTTATTCTGTTTGTGTGCTTCAATCATTGAGGAAACGGTGGTGGAGGTTCCTCCACAGTAATTTTCATTGGAGTAAGCAAATATTCTAAATTTGGGTATACATGATCCTTTTCTTTTTCTGTATCCACTTTCTCTTTTT
>NW_018244538.1:40132-40510 GCF_001263595.1 Phalaenopsis equestris | reverse complement strand
TAAATATGAAAATAAGTTGCAATTCAAGTAAAAATTTTCTAATAATCCTACTTTGTCTGTTACTCTAATTATGATTCTTGTTTACTCCCCGACAATGACGCCAAAAACTTGACAACGACTTTATATATGCTTAAAAATATAAGTATTTAATACTGCTGCTAAAAGATTTAATTCCTCAGTAACAACACCAAAAACTTAATAGCGGTTATAGATTCGATAAAGATTTACATATAGAATATTCAATAATGGTAAAAGCATCATTCTCCTTGTCAAGAAATTATTGTGAATGGATAAAGTGAATCAGTTCAAATTGTGTTGTGCCATATAGGATCATACCTATTTTTTACCCTTTGGTCCAGGCATAAAGAACATTGACTA
>NW_018244538.1:29271-39819 GCF_001263595.1 Phalaenopsis equestris | reverse complement strand
CCCAACTTCTTTAACAATTTCATGGCTCAACCAATTCAAATCACCATTTCACAAATCTCAAGACAAGGAGAAAGATAGAGAAAATTACTCAGAACTCATAGGGAGGACACAATAAAACTAAGAATTCATATATAAAACCAAAGTCATACAACTACAACAAGTAAATAACACTTATTTATAATTTCTCCCCAAGCAAACTCCTCGAAGTTCTGCTGAATCTCTTCCTTTCTTTACAGCACACAGAATTCCTTTTTGAAGCTGCAAGAATGAAGAAATCTCTCACTTTCCCTCCACTTCTACAATTTCTTGAAGAATTCCTCACAAGTAGACTCTCTACACTTTCCCAACACTTAACATCCTCTCTCTAGAGCCTCCCAAGCCTAGCCAGAGCCTGGCAAAGCCTTCCAGAGCCTCCTATTTTTGGCCAAAATCTTCTTTTTAAAGATGTGGATGAGTTTTCCAAGGAGTTGCCTAAGCATCCCTCCAAAATTTGTTGTCATCCAATGCATTGTTGGACATAAGCATCGATCTCGCCATCGGCGGCCTCAAGGGCGCCGTCGGCGGTCTTTCTAAATCATTTAATTTGGAGTCTTGGGAATTACTTGCCGTCGGCACCGTTGGGCTCTCTGTCCGCGCCCTAGTTCAAATCTTCACATTTTGGTCCTTTTCGCTCCAAATTCGCTCTTTTTGCATCTTTTTGCTCCAATGACCCTAATTCATCATTTCTGCAATATGACATCAAAAATACCTTTATTTAAAGTGCAATATCATCTAAAATAGTGTAAAATAAGTATGAAAATCTCAACATATTTTCCTTTGGTCACTCCCAAAGATGCAGCACTTACAACATTCTGAACGCCGATTGGAATTTTCTGCTACATAGTGATGTCGGCTGGGTTGAAGGATGCTGGAGCAACATACCAACGAGCCATGACAAAGATTTTTGATGATCTCATTCACAACCAAGTGGAATCTTACGTGGATGATTTGGTCATCAAAAGTATGCTAAAAATAGACCATTTAAACTATTTAAGGATCGTGTTCAAACGATTACAATGATATGACCTCAAGATGAATCCCTTAAAGTGTGCCTTCAGCGTTACCTATGGGAAATTTCTAGGATTCGTTGTCCGCCATTGGAAAATCATGATCGACACAGATAAGATTAAAGCTATCTTGGAGATGCCTCCTCCCAAATCTTTGAAACAACTACGTTCCTTCCAAGGGAAGTTGGCATACCTGAGACGCTTTATTTCTAATCTCTCAGATAGGTGTCAGCCCTTGTCAGCATTAATTAAAAAGGACGCCAAATTCATTTGGGAAGAGAAATGCCAGCAGGCTTTTGAGGACGTTAAGCAATATTTAATGACACCTCTTGTTTTGGCAGCCCCTATCCTAGGGAAACATTTAATACTTTATATCGCGACCTTGGACTACTCTCTCGGAGCCCTTTTAGCCTAAGTCAATGACGAGGGTAAATAAAACACATTCTACTACTCACACTCTACTACTTGAGTTGACGTCTAATACCGCAGGAGATAAGGTATCCACCTATTAAGAAGCATTTTCTAACTTCAATTTTTGCCACCCAAAAGCTTAGACATTAGTTACATGCTTTCTCATAAGATTACCCTAATTTTAAAAGTTAATCCATTGCAATATTTGATAACCCGACCAACACTTTCCAGACGTCTAGCAAGATGTTCAATGATTTTATTGCAATTTGATATAACTTTTGCTTCCCTCTCTGCTATGAAAGGATAAATTTTAGCATATTTTCTCACTGCACACCCACTACCAGTTGGGTCCCCTCTTAATGACGAGTTACCGGATGAACAATTATTACAGATGGATTTTTCTAGTGCGCAATGCTGGGAGATGTACTTTGACAGAGCTTCGTTAGCCAGAAAGGACAAAGGATCAGGCATAGTTATACCAGGCAAAGCTGGGATTGGTTTAATCTTTATCACACCAGATAAGGGTATGCTGAGGTTCTCATACCACCTGACAGAGCCATGTAGAAATAATGAAGCAGAATATGAAGCCTTAATCACCGGATTAGAGTTGGAAATCTCGATAGATATAACAGATATTGCCATCTATGGTGATTCTCAACTCGTCATTCAACAAGTCACTGGAAAATACAAGGTTTTAAAGCCAAGGTTAACAGAATACCACCGACAAACAATGAAGCTGCTGGAGCATATTCTCAACGTAACTTTCTATCGGATTCCTCGGGGAGATAATGCCCATGCCGATGCTTTAGCAATACTTGCTATGGAATTTTTGTGTCTAGCTAGTGTGTCCCTTGGAGGATTCCATTGACATTAAAGTACAAGGAAGACAAATTTTGTCTCAAGTCAACTTCGATAATCTACACAAGCTCAAAAAAGAGGAAGAAACAATGATTGTAGTTGCTGATATCAACGAAGATTAGTGTAAGCCATTGATAGAATATTTGCAAACTGGAAAGCTGCCAGAGGACAAGCAAGCAACACATCACATCACAAGAAGGGCTATGTCATATGCTCTAGTAGGTGATGTCCTCTACAGAAGATCATTTGACCAAGTGTGGCTGCGATGCTTAAGCAGAACGGAAGCAAAAAATATTATCAAAGAAGTACATGTCGGATTGTGTCCCAAAGATGTAAATGAAGATCAAGAAACTTGGATATTATTGGTCAGTAATGATGTCCGACTGCATTGATACAACTAGAAGATGTCACCAGCGCCAAGTGCATGGGGTGGTCTTGCACCAACCTCCAAATGTGCTACACCCAACAGTTGCCTCGTGGCCATTTGAGTGTTGGGGCATGGACATAATAGGTCTGATAGACCCTCTATCTTCAAAAGGACATAAATTCATAATAGCCGCTATAGATTACTTTTCCAAATGGGCAGAGATAGTGTCGTTACAAGAGGTTAGATTACAACACATCCTTCAATTCTTCAAAAGCTAAGTCATCTACTATTACGGAGTTCCGTGCAGAATAATTTCGGACAATGGGACAGCCTTTAAAAGCACAAAGATCAACAATTTTGTTAAGCGGCACGGGATAGACTTAAGATACTCTATGATCTATTATCCCAGAGCGAATGGATTAACTGAAGCCTTCAACAAAACAATATTAAAGATTTTGAAGAAGACATTGGATGAAAATAAAAGAGATTGGCTTAACAAACTGTTAGAAGCCTTGTGGGCCTACCAGACAATGTTTAGGACTCCCACTCAGTGTACACCCTACATGCTCATGTACGGATCTGAGGCCATACTGCTGCTATAGGTTCAGACCCTATCCCTCAGAGTCGCTGTTGCCAATCAAATTATAATAGAAGAAAGTGCAAAACTCAGACTTGAAGAATTATAAAGTCTTGAAGGAAAATGACTAGAGGCACAACAACATTTGGAGCTTTACCAGGTGAAGATGGTACAAGATCATGACAAATTGGTCCGCCCAAGAAAATTCAAAGTTGATGATCTCGTACTTGTGCTCAAAAGGCCTATTCTTGCACGCCGCAAGATAGGTAAAAAATTCAAGCCGACTTGGGAAGGACCATTTGTTGTATAAAAGGTCTACGAAAGAGAAGCCTACCAGCTAGTAGATTTATGAGGTGAAAGACCCATGTTACCGATCAACGGATGATACCTGAAGACATAATATGCAACTTGATATTGCTAGAATTGAAATTTTTGAAATTTTGATTGTTCTGGGGTTGTTTATTTGGCGAAACGTCTGTGACCAGGTCCAAAATTTTGTAATAAAATTAATCTCAATAAAATGAAAGCTTTATGAAAATTACATACTTTGATTTCCTTCTTCTACCTTTTAAATTTGATATTCTACTAAATTAAACAAAAGATATACAAAAATAAATGATCTTCTCACTAATATAAACTAAAATTTTCTTTAATAAACACTTTGTTTTGTTTTTGTTCCCGCTAAATTTCAGCTCACTGATACTTTTTTCAGTCTTCTGCAGAGAAAATGTTAGGATAGAGGTTGATTTGTGCTTTTAAAGACCGCTGGAACCTCACACTTAACGAGGAAAGAGCGCCACAGGGTAGCACCATGGACTTTGACATGGACTTCAGTCAAGTCAACATGGACTATGAGGGTCCCCTAATGGATGTGGTTAGCTGTCCACCAAAAGAAGGGCTACCATCGCTACTAAAAATTAGCACCAAGGATAATTCCTCGTTGAAGGAAAAAAAATGTGATTGTACAACAAGACTCGATGGAGGGGACTAGTTGCCTGTCATCTATGATAACTGCGCCGACCGGGGGCCTAGTCACTGCCAGTGTTGAAAGATTACCAGATGCACTGCTACGAAGAACTCAACGTAGAAATGAAACATAGAGCCTTCCTGTGTGAAGAAAGGAGACATCAGAAGAAGGCAGAAAACTTGCTTATCCCTATCCCTGAGTGAAAAATCTACGATCCAGGAATGAGAGAGACCTCTTCCAACTTGCCTACCATAGGATGAGTTCGAATTCACTCCAGAGCTGGAAACCCCAGGAGTTTTAAATGCTTTTTGTATGGGTTGCCCGACATGCAACGCTGAGATTCCCGTAGAACACCAGCTACATGGCCATTTGTGGGATGCCCAGATTACAATGTTCTCCTTCTAGACCGTTACAGTACTTTGGAGGAGTACACATCCACCAAGGATGGATTTCAGAGCACTGATCAACCAATGGGGGAGCCAAATATCCCGTTGGACATGGGGTCATATATTCCGCTAGAGACAGAGACAGCACCAGCCCGGATTCCTGCTAATATTGAAATGAGGGAGTATCCTCGACAGCCGCCGATCGTCAGCATAGAAGAATACCACAGAATGAGTAGAGTAAACAAAAGGGAGTTTGAATTCTATGAAGAAGTTCAAGGAAGATTCATTAATATACTAAAAGGCTTGGAGCTATACACCAGGGTCTTCTCCAAAAGTGACAAAAAAACTATTCTCGACTGCATCTTTGATCTGAGAGACAGAGATCGAGCAGGCCTTATGATGGAAAGAACTTATTATGAGCCACAAAAAGGGATGTGTGGAAAGGGCAGGATCACTATACAATGTGGTTGTTATTACAACTTCACCAAGAATAGACAAGGGAATCCCCCAGGGATTTTGAGACACGATGAGGTGGATCCGCTACCTCCCATGATAAAATGGATGATCAAGAGAATAGTACAATGGAGCACGCTTCTAGCCAACTATATTCCCAACAACTGTATGATCAATATATACGATGAAGGCACTACATTCCTCTGCATATAGATCATCATGATTTTGTGAGACCGTTCTGCACGGTTTTTTTCATGAGCAAAAGCAACTTTCTATTTGGAAAAGAAGTTGATATCATTGGCCCTGGCGAGTTCAGAAGATCCGTGAAGATTCCACTAGTAGTGGGTTCAGTGCTGGTTCTTAAAGGAAATGGAGCAGACATTGCCAAACACTACATTCCAGGGGTACGACACATTAGGGTAACACATATATTTTTAGATTTCTCTCTAAAAATATATCCTAATTAATCTAAGAGAGAGAAGAGTCATCGATGTCTAGAAGTGGGCAGTGGCTCCACTTCAATTCAATCCAAGTCCTTCTTTTATATTTTTTCAAAAGGTGTCATGGTGTCTTTTCAACATGTGTCCACATTCAATGAATCTTACAAGAGTCGCCTCCTTTCAAAAGTCAATTAAATGTATTTCCGTGTCCATTAACCATTTCTCATGTTTTCACCAAGAGTTGCTTCAAGCACCTCTTCAAAAATTCATCCAAATTCATTTAATAACCAAGTAACTACCTCTGGCACTTAAGCACGAGGTACTTGGCACTTAGGGACGCCCTTCTCAGTTTTACTGGCGCTTAAGCACCATTTTTAGGCCTTAGGCGCCACAGTTCTTTTGCACGCCTTCTTGATTTTTGCTCTAAATTTGATCTTTTTTCACTCATTTCACCATTTTTCATCCATATTATGTACCTGAAAGAAAAATACACGAATAATATCCATTACACTGTAGTATCCTCAAAAATAGGTATAAAAATGTCTACATAATGCTATATATTTTAGGTGTATCAAAATCCCCCAAACTTAAAATGTTACTTGTCCTCAAGTGACACTCCAATCTTTCAAAAACAAAATTAGTAGATTATATAAATGAGTTCATTTAGGATATTCTAAAATTTGTATCCAAAAATATAGTAGTCCAATTTAGAAAAAATATTAGTACATGAGACCAACTTAGAGTTTAGAAATTTTTAATGTTAGAAATTTTTAATGTAATAAGTCTGAAAATATGTGTTTCTATCTAGTTTAGAAATATTTTTAAATTCTCTAAATATAGAGCTTAGGCATTCTATCTTCTCCACTTAAAAATTTTTATTAAGAATAATTATACTTACTATATTATATCCTTAAGCTTAAGAGTTTCTCAAGTCTTACACTTTTAAATGATTAGATGTGGAACCAATTTTTGATTAGGCACTAACCCTCAAGCTTCTCCTCCCTTTTTCAAGTTTCCTTTTTTTTCTTTTTTTTCTTTTTTTTTTATTTTTTTTCTTTTTTCAAGTGAGGATTACTATATCTGGATAAGCCTTTAATGATTTTGAATTCTGGTCCTTTCCTAAAGCAAAGTTCTGATATAAATCTTATACATAGAAATATAATAAGGGTTTTAAAAATTATTTTTAATAAAATATAATTTTTAATAAAAGAATTTTAGGTATTGAAAATAAAAGTCTAACCCTTCTATGTTTTTCAAATATATAATTTCTCCTACTAAAGATAGTTACACAATATTTACCATTTCTACACTAAAAATTTTTAACTTCAAGTTTTTCTTCCTTACTATAGGTTTCAACTAAATTCTCTTAATCATTTATATATTCTAAATTTTACTTCCCTAATATAACATCATATACATAATCATTTTTTTTTCAAGTCAAAATCAAGTTTATTTGTAGTACATTTGTGTATCTAGGCAAGAATGAAAACTAAAAATAACATGCTTACAAGAATTTTCATATCCTAAATATACAAGTACAAAAATTAAAAATAGGAGTAAAAATTAATGTATCAAATTTTAATTTTACTTTAACATATAGAGCTTCATTAGACTTCTATGCAATGGAAGATAACATAAAAGTAAACAAACACACTAAAAGAAATTCACAACTGCAATATAAAGAAAATACTTGATAGTAAATTGAAAACCTTAAACATGAAATTTTTAAGTGAAAATTAGTAATATTCTAAAACTTCGTAAAATTCAGGATTACGTTCAATACAAACTAACTAAATACACTAGACAACAAAATTAACATAATCACTATCGTAAAAACAAAATATAACTACTCACAATAACTTAAATACATCACAACAGTTTCTAATAAAATAAAACACAAGCAATACTAACGGTCTAAAGAAGTACAATACAAAACAAATTAATAGTACAATATAACAGTACCACATAAAGTTCACAATAAAAAAAAACTAAACCATTGAATCATCCTCCTCATCATCATTTTCATTATCATTGCTGTCCCAAAAGGCAGTAGGTCATATGATGGATATTGTGGATATGAAGGAAAAACTACACTTTGGTCACCCCTGATAAGGTTTTCCAAAGATGAGTGGAATTTTTCCTCATAATCATTGTGTCTTTTCATATAACCATCCATATGTTCTACAAAATTCTCCAAATTTAATACCTTGTCTGCAGTATAATTGATGTTATCTAACATCCTTTGCAATAAGTGTGACTGTGAATTAGAACTAGAAGCCTGACTTTGTGATGTGGATGCACGTGAGGTAGAAACACGAGAAATAGAGGCACCTAAACTTCTAGAAAATCCTTTTCTTCAACAAAATATCAAATGTTGTGAATAAGATTTCACATTAATGCTTATGATAGGCTTTAGAGGCTACAGTATCTCCTCCCAACTATCGAATCTAACTCCTACCTACTCACATAAAGAAAAGATCAAGGTTGTGAATCCAAAACTTGTAGTAGTGGTAGCAGTAGTAGAATTGATGATAGTATAATAGATCAAAGATCCAATGTCAATCAGCTTAAACTGCTGAATGCAATAGTTCAAGGTTGCTCTATCTCTGGTATCTTCGCTGAGGTGGTTGGTTGGTAGTAGACGAGAAGAAATAAAGTAGTGTCACACTTTCAATATGGAATCTAACTTTGACGTGGGGAAGTTGACTCTTCTTTCATTTGTTATCTTCCACAATCCTCTTCCTGTAGTCAATGATGATATGATCTCATCTAACTCCTCAGTTGGAGTATAATTTGAATAAAAACACAACGTACTAGGGAAAGCTGGTAAAATAAATTTATTACATCAGGGGAGAAAGACATTGATTTTCTTTGAACCATGACCTGATTTCTAGCTTCATGGAGATTAGCATAAAACTGCCGAGCAACAAAAACTACTGCCACAGCAGCAAAACACCAAAATCATTCCTACTGGCAGCGAACAATCAATCTTTTACTGTTCCACTTGAACTTTTTAAACATCTCTCAGGAATCAGTTTTCTTGATTGTAGTGCTTTATTATACTTTTCCTGAGCTTTTGAGCTAAAAAAATTGCTTGAATCAAAATTCCTGTTACTCCTCTTCAGTCTTGGGGCCATTTTTATAAATAATACAAAATTAACAATATTCCTAAATTCAAGACTGAATTGCTAAACTCAACTTCTAAAACCTTAAACTATCATTTCTATATATTTTCCAATGGGTTTTCTCAAATTCTTACCATGAGAAGTGATTTTCGATCAAATCCACAATGTTCTCAAAATACATGGTCAAAATAAAAAATTTTTACACCTCAAAATGGTCTTATAAATCTTTAATAATTATTTTCTTCCCCTTCAACTCTCCTCTTTCTCCAAATTCACCAATCTTTACTAATTTGATTCAAGACAAAATTTTACACACAAACAAACACTTATATTAATTCATAAACAAATACAAATATTTGTGATACATAATTTCTCAATCCAAAGAGTCTTAGATGAGATAATTTTTAAGTACAACACTAATCAAACTTAACACTAAAAACACATAAAACAAATTTAATACTAACATCATAACACTAACACAAACAAACACTAAACTTAGAACTTAATTCCATTCTCCTTATGGTGGAACAAATTTCGGTCATTCATTTGTCTATCTTGGGGCATTTGGAATATAGATATGATAGAACGGGCGGTGATGAAGAACTTTGGTTGAGTTTTATTCATTCCATTTGATTTTCAAATACATATCCTTGTTCGCTTCTTCTATAAAACTTGTGTGGCTAAATTGCATCTTAGGTTTCCATCCAATATGCTCCAAATGTGTGTTAAATTCACTCACCTTTGCTTTAATTGAAACCACGTCAGCCTCAATCTTTGTGATCTTCTCTGCTATTCTTTCTATACTAATGGCTAGGAAACATTGTATAACTCTTGCATACTTTAACTAATGAACTTCTTCTTCATGGTTTCCTCCTTCTTCTTCATATTAATCTCCCAAGAAGACATTTTTCCGAGATCTCTCACTCTTCACTTAGATTTTAGGGTGAAAATTGAAGTGGGGTGATGATACACCAAAATAATATGTAGTTTTAAATATATATTTTATGTTTATCTTTGGTGATATTACACTTTAAAGAAGGGTACTTTCATATTTTTGTTGCAGATATATCAATTTTAGGTATTTGGAGCAAAAGTAGCAAAAAGAACAAAATTTGGAGCCAAAACAGTGAATTTTGGGATTCTAGCGCAAGCTGTGCCAGATTAGCGTAAGGTACGCCAGCATAAAGAGAACTGACACAAGATGAGCCATATGCGCCATTTGACAGAGAGCTGGGGCAAGATGCGTGAGAGATGATTTTTTGCGGATTAAGGCGGTTCGAGATGAATTTTGCACAAATTTTAAAAGGTACACTTGTTCTAAACACCCCTTGAAGTAATTCAATGTATCTAAACACCTTGGAAGGTTCTTTTATGAAGGGATATGTCTCTTGGATCAATGGAAATGTATTTTGAATTCAAAAGAGTTGACTTTTGGATAGAATTGTTGGGGGAATTTTGAATTCTTTTTAGAGGGAGGCAGCCTCTAATAAAAGAAGAGGACTTCTAGAGTGTGTGTGTGGCGTATGAAGGGGGGCAAAAAGAAGAGATAGAGAGAAAGACAAGTCAAGGGATTGGAGATTTTCTTCAAGGATTGTAAGAGGAGAGGAAAGCTGAGAGATTTCTTCTTCATTACACTTCTAAGAGAGAATTGAGACTGGTTGTAAAGAGAGAAAGACTTGAGGAGAACTTCTAGGAATTTGCTTAGAAAGGATTGTTAGATAAGTTGTGTTTTTTTATTTTTTTTTTCTTTTGTAAACTTATTTTTGTATATGAAGTTTGTGTTTTGTCATATCCTTCTCATAAATTCTGAGTAGTATTCTTTATCCTTCTCCCTACTTTGAGATAGGATTTTGTGAAGAATTGATTTTGTTTTATATGGTTTTAAATATTAATAATTTGTGATGATTTGAACTCTGAT
>NW_018244538.1:25356-29260 GCF_001263595.1 Phalaenopsis equestris | reverse complement strand
AATTGAAATGTTAAAATATGTTGAGAAACATATGTTTTGAAAGGGCTATGATTTCTACAACATGGGAAGAATCACATTTGATTTCATGGATGAGTATGTCATCCATGGAGTTGGGTGCAATTAAATAGTGATATATACTTTGTTGGATGCAGAATTAGAGATTTTGAGGTGATAGATTAAAATCCTCAATTTGGTCCAGTTGATTGCAAACTGATACAAGATTATTAGCCCACAAATGAGGTAGTAGTGGGAACTCTGGAGTGACAGCCGGTTTCCTCCCAGCCTAACCACAGAATTAGGGAGCAAACTTTGGATTAATCAACGTTCTTTTTGCACTTGAAAGAGGGTAAAGAAGAGGATTGCTCCTATTTGACATGAACCAGTTTTTATATATATTTTCAAATGATTTTAATTTCTTCACAATCCATATACTCATTGTAAAGGGGAAGGATGCTTTCTTAAATTTGAACTTTTTGTCACAAAAACTGTTTGAAACTTTAGAATATCATTTAGTTAATTTTGTCTTTCAACTACATTTTAATTAGCATTCAATCTAATATTTAATATTCAAATTTTGCACTTTATTTTTGTAGTTTTAAAAATTTTAGTATACATTATAACCTTAACAATTTACTTCTAGGCATTTCTAACTTCCCTGTGGGATTGATATTTAGGACTCCATTAGAGCCCTTTATTACTTGAGCGATACATATACTTGCATTATTTTTAAAGGGCATTTGGCAGTTTAAGGATTTTTAAAAGATAAAACTATTTTCACTGAAGTTATTTTTGTTCGGATTAATTTGTTTATTTGTTATTATATCTATCATGTGTATTTTGAAATATTGAAAAATATTTATAAAATTAACACACTAAATCCACCCACATCAAGTTTTTGGCAGCATTGTTGGGGAAAGTATTAGTAAGTTATTTTATAATTTATAGTATTTTTAATTTTAAATTATTTTTAAAATTAAAAAAAAAGTGTTTGTAGTTTAGTTTGAGTATTTTCTTATTTAGGTGTGTTGTCTTATTTTAAATTATTTGTTATGTTTGTTTATGCATAGTGTAAGATCTGAGTATTTAGTACCTTACGATTCTGAGTTAGAAAGAACTATTAGAAAAAAATGAAAATAAAAAAAAAGAGATAGACCATATTAGCAAAATGACTTGCAATTTAAGTAATGCTGGAAATGAAAATGGATATCATCAGAGACCTTTAAGAGATTATGCTAATCCTATAGTAGATGAAATTCATTTGAGTATACAAAACTATAAACCCTAAATCAATTGAAGATCCTAATTTACACCTTGCTAGTTTTCTAAAATTGTGTGCTACTTTTAAATATGATAGAGAGTCAAATGATGTCATCAGACATAGAATTTTTCCTTTTTCACTAAGGGATAAAGCTAAGATGTGGTTAAACTCATTAGCACCTGGATATATCAAAATTTGGGGAGATTTATCACAAAAATTTTCATCTAATAATTTTCTACCTTCAAAAACTGCCAAGCTTAGAAATGATATTACAACTTTATGTCAATTTGAAGGGGAATCAATTTATGAAGCTTGAGAAAGATTTAAATATCTCCTTAGAAAGTGTACACACCATGCATTGCGAGATTAGTTAATAATTCAAACTTTTTGTAATGGATTGGTTGGATCTCTTAGATCGATAATTGATGTTGTTGCTAGTGGATAATTAAAAACCATTCGATGAAGCATATTCTTTAATTGAAGAGATGGCTATTAATAATTTTTAATGGCCCTCTGAAAGGGTAAAACCAAAAAGAGTAGCCAGTATTCATGATTCTGATGCAATATCTATGTTAGCTGCATAAACATTTACTATATCGAAGAAGATATATCAATATATAATGAATATTCTTAGACATCACCTTTTGAGGAAAACTCATTGGGATAAATGATAGAATCTTAATCTTCTTATGAGATCTTAAATGCAATAAATAATCGTTCTAATAATCCTTATGCCAATTATTATAATTCTGGTTGGAAGAATCATCCAAATTTTAGTTGGAGTAACAATAACTCTGGTGCTGTAAATCTGCAATGAGGAAACAACACTGCGAACACAACCCATTGAAAAACTCCAACAATCAAGGAAATCCAACTTATAAAACTTATTACCCTCCAGGTTTTAATAATTTGCAAAATAAGGAGAAAAAGTTGTCAATGGAAGAATTGTTATTTCAAATGGGGAGTCAATTACAAAGTCAAGGAGCTACAATTAGAAACATGAAAAATCAATTGGGATATATTGCTACCGCACTTAGCAATAGACCTCCCAGAACGTTGCCTAGTAATGTTGAAGTAAATCCTAAATATCAGAACAATGAGTAAATTAAGGCTATGTTGACCTCATTTTTGGTTGAGGTTTAGTTTTTCCTCTTTATTAGCCTAAGGTCTAGCTATAGGATTTTTCTATTGACTATTCTTAAAAAATTAGAAAGGTACCCTCACCTTTAGGAGCTCTAAACTATTTTGTGCTCAATTTGAATTTCCATATACTGGTCATAACCTCTAACACTTAGTAGGTGGGGCCACTATAGAGGAAGCTCAAGGGGAGTCCCCATAGGACTGCTTGGCCATAAGGTTGACCCAGGGTGTTGGTCGAGAGGTAATTTACTTATTTACACTCACTTGCACCCACTTTCACTCACAACCCTAAAACACAGATTTGTTGACTTTGATCCCTTGATCTTTTGGGAAACTCATGTAGATGGTCCCCTAGACCCACTGGCCTTATCCATGGCTTGTTGGTGATGATTGGTACCTCAACTCTACCAAAATACCCATCTTGGCCTTTTACCCCTAAAACACCCCCAAATTACCAAAATATCCCTCCATAGCTCAAAATCCCAAAAATCCCAATAAATCCCAATAAATCCCAAATATTCCCAATTTTATTTCTCTCAACTACCACATGACCCAATTTGGCCAATTTAAGCATCTTTAACCAAAATCCCCAAATTGCCCTTTAAAGACCCAAATTTCCCCAAATCCAACTCAAATTTCCATCAATTTGATCTCAATTGACCCTAAGTCCAATCCTAAACTCAAATTCACTTTTGATATGACCAAAATAAACCAAATCCAAGCTCAATTGGTCCATGATTTGAGCCCAATTTTGATTTTGCGTCAAAACCCCAATTTTGACCATATGACCTAATCTTACCAAATTGAACCCATAGCCTAGCCAATTGGCCCCTATTAATGTTGTAAAATATTGATATGCAAAATTTTTATAAAATTTCTATACATCAAAATCAATCATCAATTGACCTTGGTGAAGCCTCAAATTCATTTGATTTTGGGCTAAATCCAAAATTCCCAAAATTTAGCCCCAAATTAGCTAAGTCCCCAAATTTCACCCAATTGATTGCCTAAACCTCCAAATTGGCATCCGATTCATGTTGGAAACTCTTCTTTAGGTCCCTATTGACCATTTAAAATAATCAAACTGGACCTGGCCCAAGGCTAACCCAAGCTAGACCCAAGCCTAGCCCAACATGACCAAATTGATTAAAGTTCAAAATTCCCTCAAATTGACCCTTTAATTGATCTCAAAACCACTCCCATCCTTCACAAAATTTGTTCCTTATGATAATATACACCAAATTCAACAATTAATTGGGCCAATTGACATGTCTAACCTAGACCAAACCCAAGTTTTGGTCATTTGCACCCACTTGGACCCATGCACTAAATGTTATCTAACCACCCTAAAGTCGCCAAATTAACTCCACCACAGCCATTAGTTGGACCTAGTGACCAGTCCAAACACCATGAAACCACCTAAATCAAGCCATGGACCAAAGGTACCCCAAATTAAGGGATCTTATTTTCAAAAATGCACATGCTTAAGATATCTTTGCCAAATCC
>NW_018244538.1:23866-24759 GCF_001263595.1 Phalaenopsis equestris | reverse complement strand
ATTTGGTTGAGTCTAGGCTAAGATCTTAGGGTTTTAGTGTGGACGGTCATGGGATCATTCTATCGGGAACGATGACGGGGAGCCGTCTGATCAAGCGTGTATCAAATGGACAGGGGAGATCGAGACGGACAACACTTCGGGACATAAACGACGGGCCGAGTCATCAAGCTACATGGACAGCGGTGAGCGCGCCACGCATGCCTTCGGAGCCGTTGTAAGTTGAGGTGGCACGCGTGGTTTAAATAGATATATAGAGCTTTTTCTTATTTATTTAAATACCCTTAACTTAGAAAATTCATAACTTTGTGTAGAAAAATCACAAAAATAAAATAAAAATACCCTCTTGCTCAGTGAATAGAGGAAAACAATGTGAAATAAATTTCAAGACCATTATATGCATATTTTATTTTTATTTAATTAAATACTGATTTAAATCATTTGATTCTCCATGCATATTGATATATCACTTTGGCTTGAAATTTAAGCATGTTGTATCCTATGTCGAGGGTAACATCCTGTAGTTTTTCTAAAGTTTGAAGAGGTTCCTATACAGAGATCCATATGTTTCAAGTTATTCCACATTATTATTTCCTTAAAATAATCATGAAAATTATCATATTGATTACAAAATTCTGAGAAAATTTGGAAAGGTCCACCATGAAGAGAGAAACTTTTGGAAATAGTTTCATGGGTCAATTCATTTAAAATACGCTTAAATTTTAGAAACACCAAATCACTAAGATAATTAATTTTCGCAAATATGAACATTTAAATGACTTGATTTTTTATTTCCACTGTGATTTATGATCCAAAGAACTAATTATAAAAGTTTCAAAATATTTTGAGTTCATTTGATAACTTTAATTGATTTTTAAAGATAACTACCACTTTTG
>NW_018244538.1:17473-21319 GCF_001263595.1 Phalaenopsis equestris | reverse complement strand
AGGGGCTTGCCCTTATAGGAAGCATGTCTGAACCCAGCTTAATATAAACCCTATTTAATCCTTTATATTAAATAGGGGAACTTGTCGGCAAATATAAAGGTTTTGCAGACCAAACGTATGTCATACTTTCCTTAGTTAATTTGATCGAGCCTCATCCTCAAGTCTTATGTTTATCCTTTAGAATAGATACAGGATTTGTGGTACAATACTCTTTCATTTTAAACTATGAAAAATATGGGGTCAGTTTGATTTCATACTTCAACGTCCTTCCGAAGCGGGCGGCGAGATTTCGATTCCAGCGACCGACAACTTCTTACGGGCAACTCCCCTCCAACCCCAAAAATAATGCTGAAAGGCTATTTAACTGAGAAGTGGAAAAGAATTAGAAAACATAGTTCAAAAAGAAGTGGAAGGTGAAGTTGAAAAGATGAGGTGGAAAATGAAAATTTTGGTGAAGATTTTTATTTTGAGTCAGAATGTCCTATTATACCAATGAAAATCATTATAGAAAGACCACCACCTCCATTTATTCAAAGATTGAAGTAAAAAAATATAGATAACCAATTTTCAAATTTTTTTAGAAATTATGAGAAAATTAACGATAAACATTCCATTTTTTGAAGCTTTGGAACAAATGCCAAGCTATGTGAGGTTCATGAAGGATATACTTAATAAGAAAAGGAAGTCTGTGGATAATGAGATTGTTGCACTCAGTGAAGAGTGTAGCGCTATAATTCAAAAAAAGCTTCTTGAAAAACTTAAAGATCCTGAAAATGTTACAATTCCTTGTGCTATTTTTGTGCTATTGGCATAAGATTTTTTGGAAAACTTTTATGTGATTTAGGAGCTAGTATTAATATGATGCCTTTATCAATTTTTAGAAGGTTGGATTTAGGAGATATTTCATTTACAACTGTAACTCTTCAGTTAGCTGATCGTTTGATTACCTATCCTAAAGGAGTTATAGAACATTTTTTGGTAAAAGTTGATAAATTTATTTTACCCGTGGTCTTTATTGTATTAGATATGGAGGAAGATAAATAAACTTCTATCATTTTAGGAAGACCATTCCTTGCCACTAGAAGAGCTTTGATAGATGTGCAGAAAAGAGAACTAACTTTAAGAGTTAGTGATCAAAAGGTTACATTTAATATTGCAAAATCAATGAGATACCCTACAAAAGAGCAAGAGATTGAATGCTTCAGAATGGATATTAATGAATATCTAAGACATGAATATTTTAGAAAGACATTTAAAAGGGAATTTGAAAAGGAATATGTGGAATATCATGATGAGGATAAAATTCAAGATGAATCTATGGAAGTGAGTAAAGAAGACTTGAATTATGTTCAAGAAAAATTTGAAATGTTAAATACTACAGAAAGTAATAAGAATGTGATTTCATCTATTGAGAAACCTCCTGAACTAGAATTGAAAACACTTCCTACACATTTAAAATATGCATTTTTAGGAGATTTATCTCCATTTCCTGTTATAGTATCCTCAAAATTAACTTATACATAAGAAAAACAGTTGTTGCAAACTTTAAAAAGATATAAGAAAGCCTTTGGATAAACATTAGCTAATATTAAGGAAATTAATCCTTCAATTTGTGTGCATAGACTTTTAATGGAAGATCAACATGAACCAAGAGCTGATCCTCAAAGGAGATTAAATCCTATAATGAAGGAAGTTGTTAAGAATAAAATTTTAAAATGGTTAGGTGCTAAAATAATATATCCAATTTCAAACAGTGCTTGGGTAAGTCCATTTCACTGTGTTCCAAAGAAAGTAGTGACTGTAGTGATAAATGAGAATAATGAATTAATACCAACAAGACAAGTCACTGGATGATAAATCTGCATAAATTATAGAAAATTAAATTTTGCCACCATGAAGGATCATTTTCCTTTACCCTTTTTGGACCAGATGTTGGATAGGCTGGCTGAGCACATATATTTTTGTTTTCTAGATGGATATACCGGTTATCACCAAATACCTATTGCTCCAAAGGATCAATAGAAAACAACAATTACTAGTTCTTATGTAACTTTTGCTTTTCGGCGAATGTGCTTTAGATTATGTAATGCATCTGTAACATTTCAAAGATGTATGATTCAAAGATGTATGATGTAAGATGTATGATGTAAATTTTGAGTGATTTAATTGAAAAAGGGATTGAAGTCTTTATGGACAATTTCTTTATTTTTGGAACTTCATTTGAAATATGTCTAATTCATTTAGAGAAAGTTCTTGATGATGTGAAAAGACTAATCTCTTTTTGAAATAGGAAAAATGTCAATTTATGGTTACAGGAGAAATTGTATTTGAGAAAAAATTTTCATAAAATGACATGGAAGTAGATCCTGCAAAAATTTAGGTTATATCAAACATACCTCCACCTACTACTGTAAGAGGAGTTAGGAGCTTTTTAGGACATGCTGGATTTTACAGGTGATATATTAAATATTTTTCAAAAATTACTAAGCGTTTATGCCAACTTCTGGGATAAAAAAACAAATTTTCTGGAGAAAGATGTAATTTACACTTTTGATGAAGAATGCCTAAAATCTTTTAATTTTTTAAAAGAAAAATTAATCACTGCACCAATTATAGTTTCACTTGATTGGGAGAAACCTTTTGAATTAATGAGTGATGTTAGTTAATTTGTGATGTTAGTGATTATGCAATTGGAACTATTTTAGGGCAGAGATATGATAAGATTTTTAAAGTTATATACTATGTGAGTAAGACTATTACTGATGCTCAAAATAACTATACCACCACTGAAAGAGAGTTATTAGCCATTGTTTATGCTTGTGATAAATTTAGGTCATATCTGATTGAAGTTGAATGTGTTATGCATACTAACCATTTAGCTATCAAATATTTGATGCAAAAGAAGGATGTGAAACCAAGATTAATTAGACGGGTACTTCTGATGCAAGAGTTTGATTTTATAGTAGCCGATAGGAAAGGGATTGATAATCAAATTATTGATCATCTATTTAGGGTATAACAGGAAGAAATGCTTGACATGGAAAACTAAATTAATGAAACTTTTCCTGATGAACAACTTTATGGTGTAAAAGGATGCGAAATACCTTGGTATGTTGAGATTGTAAATTATATTGTTCGTGGTATTTTACCATATGGGGTTGACAATACAACAGGAAAAGAAATTCATTTATGATGCAAAATCATTTTTTTGCGATGAACCTTTTTTATATAAACAATGCAAAGATTTAGTAATGAGACGATGTGTGTCTTACAAAGAAATTCAAAAAATTATCCAAAAATGTTGTGATTCTGAATTTGGAGGTCATTTTGGGAATGATAGAACTTTTCATAAAATTTTGAAATCTGAATTTTATTGGCCTGCTCTATTTAGACATGTATATATAAAAGCATTTGATCGGTGTGTCAGCGTTATTTCGGGGGTTGGTTTGTTTGTGGGGTTGCCCGTAAGAAGCTGTCGGTCGTCGGAATCAAAATCTCGTTGCCCGTTTCAGAAGGACGTTTTAAAAATTTTAGTTTTGAAAAAGATGAAGTCAAACTGACCCCATAATTTTCATAGTTTAAAATGAAAGAGCACTGTACCTCAAATCCTGTATTTATCCCGAAGGATAGACACAAGACTTGAGGATGAGGCTCGATCAAATAAACTAAGGAAAGTATGACGTCCGTTTGGTCTGCGAAACCTTTATATTTGCCGACAAGTTCCCCTATTTAATATAAATGATTAAATAAGGTTTAAATTAAGCTGGGTTCGGACATGCTTCCTATAAGGGCAAGCCTCTATAGTTAATTACATCTTAAATGACCAAAGTCACTTAAGAAAACTCT
>NW_018244538.1:16309-16769 GCF_001263595.1 Phalaenopsis equestris | reverse complement strand
AGCAAACGTAGGTTACCTCCTCCGAGGGATTCCCGATCTATCCGATAGAGACATATTAATTTAGTTGAAGTTGTGGTTTTGTGTGATGTTTTTGATTAAATTTTGAGTTGTTTTATATTTTGAATGTTGTAGCGGTGAATTTTATCTTGGTTGATTTTTTTAATTTTAGGTTTTGGTTATGGTTATGATTATGATTAACATGCAAGTTTATGCTGTTTTCATGAAGGGTGAGATCGTTGTTTAGCATGCAAATTTGCAGGTATAAAATACAGTATGAAAGTACAAGAAAAGCAATGCTAAAAGACTAAAAAGTGTACCTGGAGGAGTCTTCTCTTTCCACCACCTGAAACTTAAAATGCATGTTAGGGCATTTATGAAGAGTAGGAAAAGTAAAGTTCTAGTGGTTTTCCTAACTCTATATTGTATTTTGGTGAGTCCTTAAAAAGTTTAAGGATGATTC
>NW_018244538.1:15668-16220 GCF_001263595.1 Phalaenopsis equestris | reverse complement strand
CCAACTAGTGAAAAGTCTCGAGTCCATTTAAACTTTCCATTTTGATTAATGGTCCATCCTGTAAATATCCTTAATGCTTAGTGAACATCGATGTCTCAATTATCCCTAAGAAAATGGGTAATTATCATTTGTCATTCAATTTAATAATTATGTGGGTGAAGACCCTTAAAGGGACAAGTTAGTGTAATTTGAAAACTTAGCCAAATTTTAATCATAATTGGGCTTAATGATGTTTCAAGATGTTTGATTTTATTATGTTTATTTCTCTAATCCTTTTTTTAGTCAATTTTGATTTAGCCTAAGTCACCACTAAACCCTTAAGACCTAGGTGAGTGTCTTAATTAGATTTAAAAAAGGGTTAAGCTTTAAGTGACCATGATTCATGATTTTAAAATCAAGATAGGGGTATTAAATTGATTAATTATTGACTTCAAAAGTCATACCCCTAAGTCTAGGATCATTTAATTTTAATAAACTTCCAAATTTTAATAATTTAGAAATTTATTAATCTTAATTAAGAAAGTGAGATTGGTTTCTACCAATTAACCCCTT
>NW_018244538.1:1189-10853 GCF_001263595.1 Phalaenopsis equestris | reverse complement strand
TATATATATATATATATATATATATATATTGATTGTAGTGAGTTATGTTTCAAAATTGATTGAAGCAATCACTTTACCTCGATATGATGCTCGGAGTGTTTCAAAATTTTTAATTAAAAATATTTTTACATGATATGGAATGCCAAGAATAATCTTTACCGATGGAGGATCTCATTTTAGAAATGCAATAATTGCAAGATTGGTATAAAAATATATTATAATGCATAAAATTACAAATGCTTATCATCCCAAGACTAGTGTTTTGGCAGAAGTAACTAATCTTGAGATTAAGAGAATTTTGGATAAAAGTGAAAATCCTAATAAAATGGATTAGTCTGCTAGATTAGATATAACATTATGGGCATACATGACAACTTAAATACACTTATAGGAATGTCCCCTTATAGATCAATTTTTGGGAAGACTTATCACTTACCAGTAAAATTGAAGCATAAAGCTTATTGGGCTATAAAGGAATTCAATTTCAATTTGAAAGAAACTGGTGAGAAAAGATTATTACAATTGCATGAACTTGAATAAATTAGGAATGAATCTTACGATAATGCTAGGATTTATAAGGAAAGAGTGAAAGAATGGCATGATCGAAAGATAATAAAAAAGAATTTGAACCTAAACAGGAAGTTTTATTATACAATACAAGATTAAAATTATTTCCTAGAAAACTAAATTCTAGGTGCAAATGGTCATTTAGAGTGGTAAATATTTATCCCTATGGAGTTGTTGATATTGAAGGTCCCAAGAATGGAAGGATATTTAAAATGAATAGGCACAAATTAAAACCATATTTTGATGATCAAAGACCAGTTCTTAAAGAGACTGTAGTGTTGGGTCACTCAGAATAAAAGATTGAAAATGTCAGGTTGACGACAATAAACCAAGCGCTTTGTGGGAGGCAACCTATACTTATCGTTGTTTATTTTGCTTTTGTGTTCTTATTCAGAATATTTTATGTATATTTATATTTGTGTTTTTATAGAGTCTGTGTATTTGAGAAATTTGAAATTGAGAAAATATTTTAAAAAATCTATATTTACCTAATTATAAGGAAAAATTGAGAATTTTTTGGATCAAAATCGAAATGGTGATTTTCTTGGAACTCGTGCTTGATGAGCCACATTCCAGAGTGCTGGCGCATGATGCGCCATAATTAGCGCATGATGTGCCATGATGTTGAAAAACTTTTTAAAAGATGGTTTTTAGTGGTTTTTGCTTGATTATTCTTCTTGTAACTCCCAAAAACTGATTCTAAAGTCCATTTTAGGGGGGGGAAACGAGGGAAGAGTCATTAGATTTCAATTCCAATGGCGTCCCACTCTAAAAATTCTGCTATATTTGGAATTTTAAACTAGAAAATGTTCATCAGTTTTGATGTGCAAAAGTTACATGATCGAGTTCTAGTGAAGAAGAGGCTAGTCAAAGAAAGGGGGTTTGCCCTGAATACTCGAGTGGAAGAGATTATTGCGCAGATATGTTGGGAAGTTCTTTGTTACACTACTGTCGCCGTAGTTGTCCCTGTAGTGTAAGAGTTTTATACAAATCTACATGGAATCAACCAAGGAATTGTCTATGTGTGAGGCAGGTTTGTGCAATTCACTCCTTTAAGAATAAATGAGATGTTTATGATTGAAAATGTGCCTATTTTCCACTACTCAAATTTTATCCCTATGAGAGATAATATGAATGAACTCTATCGATACCTTACGGATGAAGATACAAATTGGGAGGCCAGAGATATAGAAATGTAAGTTTTTCTTAATCATTGTTAAATCCTGCTTCTAAGGCATGACACTTCTTTATTGCATCAAAATTACTTCCCACTATGAAAATAGTAAGGTAACTAAGGAGAGTGTTATTTTGAACTACTGTATTCAAACTGGAAAACCTATTGACATTGGAGTAATAATTCTAAAATCAGTTTTATGATTGATTATCAATTGATCTGCAACTTGACTGGGACATTCATCCACTATTTTCTTACTATGCAGTCATTGACAAGTACCTTATGCGAGTTGGAAAAAAGTGCTTCTTCATTGGAAGCTGATGGATCTAGAAGTCTATTGTAACTGTATTGGAATGGGAGATAAGAACAATATGAATGTACTGATGGATCAAGCATCCCAGAATTCATCACTTATTCAACCTTACTTCATTTCAAACACAGTGTTGAAAAGAATCAAGAAGATAGAAAAAGAGGTGCAAAATCTTATACATGGAATTGGGAATATTTTTGGAATGTTGGATCATCTGGGTTGGAGATTGAAAGATTATTTTGAACATATTGGTCGTATTGAAGCTAGTTTGGTATGTTGTTCAAGAAACATGCTTGGATTTGGGAGGATAAACTGATGAGTTTCCTTATTGACCCTTCTACAACTTGTATGTGCACTATCAATCTATGGGAGATATCCAGGAGGACGAGAGTGAAGAAGATGTTTGAACTTAGTCTATGCACGAAACATTTTATCTAGTACTGCTTGTTTTAGTTATTTTATTATGTTGGATTGTGTTTACTTTTATTTTTTAACTCTATCTATGTTTGAGTTTGGTATTTTGATGTTTAGATTTTAGTGTTAAGAGGTTTTGGTTTGCTTTTCACACTGAATTAGATGTTTGTTGGCTTGAAAAGTATTAGTTTGTAATAGCACAAATTATATATATAAAAGTGAGTTTTGTGTTGTTTGTGAAATTTTGGTGTTAGAGTAATGTTTAATTAGTATTATAAAAGTTCATTTGAGTTAATTAGAGGTAGACATAAAGCGGTGTGCAGCAGATTTTCACAGAAAATAAAATTTGGAAAAATTAAGCCATTGGCACAAAATGTGCCAATTTATACAGAGTGGGCGCAAGATGCGCCAAATTCCCAAAAATGTCAGATTGCCTAAAAAACCAACAAAATCGCACAGTAAAACTCTATTTTTACTGCTTGGGTCGTCTCCTACCTCTAAACCTTAATCTAGGGCTTCACATTGAGCATGATAGAGAATATTTCGGAGGCCAAAAATTTTAGATTTCATCTTTTCTTGGTAAGAGCTTCACTTTAACTTAGAAATTTTTTATTTTCACCCTGGATTTTTTCTATATTATGGAAAATCTGAAATTTGGTATTTATGATGAAAAACTTGAAGAAAACTCATGCTGAAAAGTTTCTTACCAAATAATCTTACTTGGGGAGTTAGATTTTTTATTTTTTAATTTATTTGAAATTTGTTTGGATTTTCATAGAACTTCCAATGGCTCCACGAGTAAAGAGCGAAAGGTCGTCATATGATTTTGGTGCAAGAAGATTTGTCAATTTCAATGCCCAACATAATTATAACACTCAAATAGAATCAAGAAAATTGATCCAAGCATGGGTATTTGCTAACCTGGGTGGCGAAATCAAGAGGTTGATCATCACGAAAAATTGGGAAAGGTTTTTTTACTTGATCCCACTTGAGCCCAAGAATATAGTTGTGTAAAAATTATATAGTTGACTCCACTATGCAATGGTGTCAAAAGATTGACGCAATATTTTATGAATAAAAAATTTAAGAAATTAATGTTGGGATTCTACGCAAGTATACGTATCCTTATCAAGTAATAATGGACTTTCTATTTAAGCCCCAAATATCGATCCCACGGGAAAGGTTTAAATTGGAAATGATAAATTTACTAAGAAATTCACAGAAAGTCAAAATGAAATTACTGTCACTAATTTCAAATATTGAGATATTATCAGAACTAAATTGTTTAACTAATAAAAAAACTGAAATACAAAGTTTAAACAGTAACTACTAAACTATTAAACCATGTTTATGTGATGAATATTTCTTATTTGAAAAAGCATCTTTCCCACTACAATGAGATTTTGGTAAAATAAGATGAGATCAATGGTTCTAATATGTATTGTGCCAAATAGGAATAGTTTTAATTCTCTACCCTGATATAGTGTTATAGAAAATCATTGACTAACCCCAAGTTTAGTCCCTAAATATGTGGCTAAGCTAGGAGGATACTAGCTCCCAAGTAAATTATGTTCAGAGTTGAAAAATCATCACAATTTATTTTATATTTTAATATTGGTACATCTATATTATCTCTTCATTTCACCATATCTCAGAGTAGGAAGAAAGATAAAGTGAACTACTCAGACTTCATGAGAAAGATATAACAAAACACAAATTTCATATATAAAAGGAAGTTTATACAATACTAATAAACAAACAACACTTATCTGAAACTCTTTCTCAAAGCAAATCCCTTTTTGCTTTTTCTAGGAAATGTAGGAAGAAGAAATCTCTCACTTTTCTCCTTCTCCAACACTCTTATAGAGAATTCACATTAATTTCACCACAAAAACTCTAAACTCTTAAAGAAAAACTCACTAATAGACTCCTAAATGGTGGTGGAATGAAAATGGAAAAAGTGTATGGAGGCGAGGTGTGGCAAAATGTGCAAGGAGGGACGAAGAGGAATGAAGAGGGGGCGAATAATGACCAAGAGAGAGAGTTTTTCTAATAAATTTCAGCCCCAAATAGAGCCTAGAGTTAGTTCTCCAATAGGTGCATCCAAAAACTTTTCAAAAAGCGTTCAGATTCGTTGAATCTTCTAGAAACAGGGCCTGAACCACCATAAGCGCCGTCGGCGCCCATTCTGGCACCATTGGCGCCAGTGTTCATTTAATAAATTGCCGCTCTTTGGCAAACGGCGCCGTCGGCACTGAACAAATTTTCAACCTATTCATTTTTGCTCCAAATTTCATCTTTTTTGCTTCCTTTTGGCTTCAAGTCCTAAAATTCAACAACCTGCAAGAAAACTTAAAAATATCTTCCATTAAAGTGCAATATCATAAAAAAATGAGTATAAAATATGGATCTAAAAATGCATATATTTTTGGTATATCAAAATCCCCCAAACTTACATGTTACTTGTCCTCAAGTAACTCCTCTACTATATAAAAATATGACTTATGGCAAGGAATTTAACTTCTAGATTTTTATATTTTAGTCCACTAAATACAATAGCATAACTTAATAAAAATTCAAAACAACTCCAGTTAATACTAAAGTTATAATAATATTTAGCAATCAAGCCCAAGATTTCTGAGTCTCTATTCTTTTCAAGAAAAAATGCAAATTGTCATATTATAGCCACTTAAGGTATTCATATGAAAAAGAACTTCATAAAACTTTACTAGTAAATAAACTAATACTTAAATAAAAGTTTAGAAAATGTCTTCTTTTTTAAATTGATTCAAGTGAAGCCAATTTTTAATTAGGCATCTCCTCAAGCTTCTCCACACATCTTTTCTTTTACTAAATATAATAGTTTAACTTAAGAAAAATTCAAAACCACTCTAGTTAATACTAAAGGTGTAAGGATATTCACTAATTAAGTCTAAGGTTTCTGATCATCCATTCTTTTCAAGAAAAAAATACAATTTGTTATATTTAAGTCACTTAAGAAATTCATATGAAAAAGAAATTCATAAAAACTTTATTAATAATTAATTTCTTATTCAAATCAAAAGTTTAGAAAAATGTGTCTAAGTCTTTTTCCTTAAGTTGATTCAAGTGAAGCCATAGTCTTTTTCTTTTATACCAAATATCTTAATCTCTAAAATTAACCTTTATTATTGAAAATTTTTATTTAAGTTTACTATATTTTTAGAAACATAAATATAGTTATCTAAAGTTAACCCCTAATACCAAAGGTCATGTTAAATTTAAACTTTTTAAAAAATATCGCTAAGTGAGGATAAATAAAATTTTCTTTCTTTGAAGGTTCTGATTTTGAAACTTAATTCTAAAATACTAGAGGTACTAATATAAAAAGCTACAAGAGTTAAAACATTAAATTGTGCATAATACATATATAATCTGCTGAGAAAGAGTTAATTACAATATATTTAACAAAATATAACAACTAACAACAGAAATGAAAACAGTTTTACAAACTACAATTTCACAACATAACATCAAAAATAAAGCAGAGTCTCACATTCTAACAACAAAAAGTCTCAATAATATAACAAAAACAAATAACAAAATGACAAAGTACAATCAAACATAAACTAAAAGAAAAATCACCAATCATCATCATCTTCTTCTTCTACATCCAAATTCTGTCGCTAATATGGAGTAAAAACAGGATGAGTAGAAAACTGAACTGAATGATCACCCTTCATGTACCTCTTGAGCGCATCATCATAAGAAGCATCATATTTGAACTTTTGTCATATCAAATCATCAGTGGGAGCATTTATGGCATCCATGTTTTGCAATCTATGGTCCATTCTTAAGATATCTCCCTGCTGGATCATCATTTGGTCCAAAAGTTCTCGGTTAGTATGATCACTAGAAGTAGAGGTCCTCGAAGTAGAAGGAATATCTCTGGTCTTACTTCCAGACCTCCATCCAACATGAGATTCATATGTCTTTATATTGGCAGGCCCAATAGGTTTTAGAGGCTCAATCCTCTCTTCCTCAGGTCTAAAATCAACTCCTACCTGTTCACATAGTGTAGAAATAAGTGCAGGGTGTGCCAAACCACTAGTGGTCTCTCCTAAAGCAATAGATCTAGTCTTCATATAAATAATAGAGCCTACATTTATCCTCATTACCTGCAGAATATAGAAGTTTAGGATGGATTTATCCTTGGTCACCTCACTATGATGATTTGTCGGAATCATTCCTCTAGAAATAAAATAGTGTCAGGCCTTAGATATTACATTAATCATAGAAAGAGCAAAGTTTACCTTAAAACCATTTTCCACTTTCCAGGTTCCTCTTCCATCAGTCAGAAAAGAAACAACCTCATCCAAGGCCTCATTCGTAGCAGAAAATGATTTATACTATCAACTGTAAATATCTTCTAACTGATAAATCTCATTAATTTTTCTTGGAGAAAATTTCACTTTTTTTCCCATGAACAAAAACAAAGCCGTCAGAAGCCTCGATAAAGTTGGCATAGAATTCCATCACTACATCAATAATCGTATCAGTAGTAAAATAACAAAAATTTTCCCACTATCGAGCATTGATTAATCGCTCGACTTCTTCACCTGAATTTTTAAAATCACAATCCAAAATTACTTTTATATGCTCAAGTAGACTATTGAATCGAGCACTAGCTCTAAAGCTAACAAATTTTTATTCATCATAATCTACTTTTCTTTTTCCTTTGCTCATTCTTGGTGCCATAGGAAATTTAGAGAAAATCTGAAAAAATCTGAATAAATTCCAAAAATTCCAAAAATCACAAGGTAAAACACTTTAAACCTAAATATACTAAGTAAGGGTTCTTCACCAAAGGATTTTCTCAAAATCTCTTAAAAATTCCAAAATTTTTCAAATTTTGGCAATTTGAGATAAATCCTTTGTGAAAATAAAAAAATTTTAATTCAAAGTCTAGCTCATACCTAGAGAATATGAAATCCAAAGTTCGTTTGCCTTAAAATCACCTCAAATTCAAGAACATGCGAGTCCTTGGTGCAAAAACTAGAGGTTGAAGGTGACTCAAAGGGTAAAAATGGAGGTTTATGGTGAAAATTGCAAATTTTAAAGGGTTAAGGGCTGCTCTCGAGGCGAGGGCGCCGTCGGCGCTGCAGGCTAAAAATTCCATTTTTTTTTACTTTTCAATTTTCCATTTCCTTTCAATTATCTCCAAATTCTTTTTAGTATTTATTTATTTATTTTTTTTTAAATATAAATTTTTATCTAACAATAATTTACAAACAACAACAAACAAACTTTTATGTATGAAAATACACTTTTACAAACACATTTTTGTAATCACGCTTTCACACATATTAAGCATACTAAATTATAAATCAACATCAAAATCAAGCCACAACACTAAACATTGACACGAAACTATACACACAACCAAAGTTCAGAATTTTAAAGCAAAGCAAACTAAATCAAATCCACACAATCACATTAATTACATAAGTATTTTAAACTAGTAGAGAGTCCAAATTATTCAATTATTTTGCCTCATCTTTAGTGCTTTATCCTCCTCTAATATCTCCCACAGACTGGTAATGAACGTACAAATTGTATAAGGGTCGGTACGAGAATTGATTAGTCAAATTTTCTTTGATCCATCTTTTTTCTTTAAACATCAGCACTAATCCTGCTTCAAATGTTCCAGTATGACCAAAATTCTCTTTCATCCTCCAACCTAGGTAATCGAAAAGGTGTTGAAGATCTCCTATTGAATTTGTAATACTCTGAAGTTCTCTTCCAATTCTCCTCAATTTCTTTTCTAAAGCAAGTGAACTTTCAACTGTTGGTGGCATCAATGGAGTTGAAGCATGTGATGAATTATCTAAGATAGTATTTAATGCTTCATTCCCATTTCCAACAAAATTATCATCAATAGGAATCATGGGCTCTAAAGGTAATAAAACTTTTTCCCAACTTTCATATGGAACTTGAGATTGACTGTAAAGTAGAAAAATTGTGGAAGGATGCCTAAGTCCATAAATTGGCCCATTCATAATAATACCTATAACAGATTTAAAAATGATAGATCCTACATCAACGTATTTATCCTATATTAATAGGTTTTTCTATTTGAATGCAATAGTTCAAAATAGCACTTTCTTTGGTGACTACTAATCTTCGTGGTACGGAGTAATTTTGCAGAAATGAAGAAATGTCACTGCTTCGATATTAGATTAAGCAGTGAAGCAGAGAAACTAACATATCCTTCATCTCGCATTCCTCAAATACCACTTTCATCCGTCAGAAAATTATAGACATCTTGCATCAAATCTCTAGTAGGGATAAAACTTGTATAATGACTGATTTGAATGCTTTCTATCACATAGAACTTATTGATTCGTGCTGGAGCAAACGGTACATCCTTACCTCGTATGAAGACAACTCCTTGGGTAATTCCATGTAAGTTGGCATAGAATTCTTTCAATATTGGTACAACAACTGTTGCGGTAGTGTAGCACAGAACTTCCCATCTTCTTTGTTCAATGATTTTATCAATCGGAGAACTTGGATTAATCAATCCGTGATTGACAAAGCCTCTCTCCTTGATAATCCTCTTCTTTGTAATAACTTTATCATATAATCTTTGTATGTCAAAACTGATAAACTTTCTTCTATTAAAAACTCTATACCTGGAAGTCTTTCTTGAACTAGAGGCCATGGAATTCGAAAATAGGTAGTTTCTGGTCGTCTAAGGTAGTTCTTAGGACTTTAAAAATACCTTTTGCTTTTGCAGGTTATTACAGAGCGAAGTCCTGCCAAAGTCTGCCAAAATTTGTCTTAAATCAGCATTGTCGGCGCTTTATTATGTCTGCGGGCGCCAGAGGCCAAAATTGCATCTTTTTATGTTTTCGTCCAATTTGATTCCAAATTTTCCTTTAATACCAAATTTTCATTAATAAAATTGTGATACCAATATTTATCTTAATTTATAATATATAAAATTGTGTAGGATTATTATCTACTAAAATATAAACACTTGTTAAAGAAAATAGTAATATATATATAGATGTTGACCTCAATTTTGGTTCAGGTTTAGTTTTTCCTCTTTAGTAGCCTAGGGTCTAGCCATAGAACTTTTCCTGTTGACTATTCCTAGAAAACTAGACATGGAACCCTCACCACTAGAAATTCCAAACTCTTCTCTACTCAGCTTG
>NW_018244538.1:0-813 GCF_001263595.1 Phalaenopsis equestris | reverse complement strand
ATAGCCTAGTCAATTGGCCTCAATTAATGTTTAAAAATCTTTATAACATTCCTATACATCAAAATCAACCATCAATTGGCCTTGGGGAAGCCTCATATCCATTTTATTTTGGCCTAAATCCAAAATCCCCAAATTTAGCCCCAAATCGGCCAAGTCCCCAAATTTCACCTAATTGATTGCCTTATCCTCCAAATTGGCATCCAATTCATGTTGAAAACTCTTCATGAGGTCCCTATTGACCTTTTACAATAGTAAATTTGGACTTAGCCCAAGGCTAACCCAAGCTAGACCCAAGCCTAGCCCAACATGACCAAATTGATTAAAGTTCAAAATTCCATCAAATTGGCCCTTCAATTGAACTCAAAACCACTTCCATCCCTTAAAAAAGTTGTTCCTTATGATCATATACACCAAATTCAATAGTTATTTGGGCCAATTGACATGGATAACCTAGCCCAGGCCCAAGTTTTGGTCATTTGCACCCACTTGGACCTATGCACTAAATGTAACCTAACCACCCTAAGACCACCAAATTAACTCCACCATAGCCATTAGTTGGACTTAGTGACTAGTCCAAACACCATGAAATCACCTAAATCAAGCCATGGACCAAAGTTTTCCCAAATTATGGGATATTATTTCCAAAAATGCACATGCTTAAGATATCTTTGCCAAATCAAAGCACATTTGCAATAAATTGCTGTGATGGATTCCTCCGGGTACCCTAAGCTCCTAGCCACCCCCCCAGCCGGCCAGCCAGCCTAGTGGCCGAAAAAGATCAAAATCAAGAGCCACCCCCATGGAACCTCACCC
>NW_018244537.1:0-987 GCF_001263595.1 Phalaenopsis equestris | reverse complement strand
ATTCATGATCTATTTCTATTAGGAGCTTCTAGGTGGCAACTAGTTGTGTAAAACTAATTTAATACTAAGCGTACCTATACAATCAGAAGAGGGTATATAAAAATATGTTCCTTGTCGGGACATAATTTATTACATAATTCTATGAATTATTTTACTGCTTATTCCATGATATTCATTTTAGTTTTTTTTTGCAATGAATTGGATGCATGTTTAAAAATTTAGATTTGCTTAAAAAATCTCTAATTTTATTAATGTGAAGGTATTTTCCCTAGTTCTTAAATTACTTTGCACACTGACTATTTGTAATGTTAAAATTCATTGTGAAACATAATGGCCTAAGAAGGCTATGATTTCAGCCAACTAGTGAGTACCACACTAAACCTTGGATGGAGATGAGTCATGTCTAAGAGGGAGTGCAACTGTATAGGGAGATAAGTTTTGGTGGGAATCTAGAGTGACAGGCAAGAATCTTTCTCAATTTGGTCTTATGTTTAGAAACTATGGTCTGGTTGGTCATAATAGAGTAGGAAAATTGGGTAATCTAGAAGTGATAGGCTAAAATCTACTCAATACAGCCATATCAATCAGAAACCTAACTTTAGATAAGCCAATTATCTTTATGCACTCAGGAGAGGGGAAAAAGTAGGTATGCTCTTATTTGTCTCTGAGTGCATTAAATTTTAAGCATTTCATTCTTAATCATTATCTAGGTTGCCGCATGTGAAAGGTAGTTTTTAACATCTCAAAATTCTCCAAACCATTTTCTTTAATAACGTTAATTTTTAGATTTAGGTTTGTATTTAGGAGTCATTTTTTAGAAAAATGCCCTTGATTGTCAATCCAAACTAAGACCTGATAGTAGTAGACTAGAATTTACCTAATGAATTTCTTACCTCAGTTCTGTGCGGGATCGACACTCTATTCTTAAGTGAAAACCTAATACTACTTGAATTCATATGTGCACTTGCATAGCGTGTGAGCTATAAA
>NW_018244536.1:0-4650 GCF_001263595.1 Phalaenopsis equestris | reverse complement strand
CATCACAATACCATCAATCCGCACGTATATTATCCGGACGGAATATTTGCTTCCATGCATCACAAAAAAATGATTCGAATAGATTTGCACAAGTAACATGTTTATAGTTTTGCAAAAATATCTGTTTTAGTGATGTTTTATTGAAATAATTTCATGAAATTGCATTCTTCTAAGATGTGCAATTTTTATACTTGTTTTTCAGGCAAACTCTCCAAACTATTCCGCAACATTGAAGCGAATATTTCCTAAACTGCAGCAAATTGATTCAGATGTATTTATGTGATGATCACACATCGAGACAGTTATTGTTACTAATGCTTTTGGTAACATCTTTTTTAACTTTTTTTTAATTTATTCTCTTTAATTAATTGCATGCATAGAACAGAATTAGTGTATCAGTTTAACTATGGTTAATTCCCTCCCCTTCACACATTGTCTGCTTGCTGATTTATTGTTGGGGCATTTGCATATATACCACCCAATTCCTATGTATTAGCATATCTAACGCCTAAACTTTGCTTTTTTTTTACATTTATATCACCCAAATCTCTCGTGCCATATCAAAAATACAATAATTTTAACTTTCATGCATAGGTAAGGTGGTCTGTTATGTAAAAATTGAAGCTCAGGTGTTAGATATGTAAATATTTTAGAATTGAGTGGTGTGTATGTGAATACATCTTTATTTTTTATACATATTTTTCTTGGTAGAGCTTTGGAATTCGAGAAACTGTTGCATCTGGAATCCGTACAGAGCCAGCCTTTGGATAACGGACACGAAACACTTTGGCATGGGATTTTTTTCTCCCCAGCAAAGACGAATCGTGTTCGTTGTCCGGACGTACAACTACGTCCAAACTCCGGACGTAGTAATTTTTCCTGACCGCTTCAAAGTTATTATGATTTTTTTTATTTTAAAAAAAAGTATAACATGATAAAAAATATTTATTTATTTTACTTTATTTTGTATTTGTATTTTTTGACATAACAAAAACATATTTGAAACTCTTATATCTTATTCAAAAATAAAAAAAATAAAAGCATACTTCATTATTATATTTTTATTTCAAAACTAAAAACAAAATACATGTTTAATTTTTACATTTTGTTCAAAAAATTTTTATTTGTTTGTAAATTTCTTTAAATTATTTTAGTTCATTAACTATTTAAATAACATCATTTTAATCTTGAGAGCAGGAAAAATTAGTAATATACTGTTTTAATTAATTTAAAATTTTCTGTAAATCCAACCATTCACAAATAAGGCTATTAAAGCTCGTTGTTCGCGAATAGCTCGTGTTCGCTCGTTAAGTAGCTCGTGTTCGGCTCGTTCGTTAAGTAAACTAGTCAAACACGAACAAATATTTAAAACTTGAATTATAAACGAGTCGAACATGAACTATTCTTTGTTCGTTGTTCGACTCGTTTTATAGTGTTTTGGGTGTCATTAATACATGCATATGAATCATTTTGATCGGATGGTTCGAAGAATTTCCTCCAATCAAACGACGTTTAAGGGACATTTGAGCGCCTTAATGATGTTAGAATTGAGTGATCATGGGCTCGTTGAATTCATCTTATCGAGCCGCTCGATTCGAGCATAAACTTGTCATATTCGACAACCATTTGATCTTTCAAATGTGTCCAAAAATCATTTAAGTGTGGTTCAATGACTTGATCTGGGCTTGATTTGACTCGGATTATGCTAGTTTTCATATCATTATGTACGTTTCATCAAGCCGATCAGTTTGACTATAAGTTTGCTAAAATCAGAGCTCTGGATGACTTTTTATCAAGATTTGAATGTTTCATGTTTAAAATATCGTTTCGAGATTCGTGTAGGATGATGAAAATTTGGTTGTGGCGTATCAACTATGGAAGCATAACATGCATAACTAATGATACCCCTTGGGCATATAATGAGAAATTATTGTGAGAAAAGACAACATATCATCTTTGTCATCATTTTTATGCTCACTGCTAAGAAACATATATAAAATTTCATGTTTTGTTACTGTAATTCAGTAGTAATACCACTTGAAACATTCTTCTGACAAAAAAAAAAACATTTTTCAATCATACACGCACTCTGAAATGAGGCAAGGAAATATATTGCCTCAAAATATAACAATGAAAGCATATCATGCATAGTTACTGATGCCTCTTGAGACAAATAATGAAAAAATATTGAAAGAAAGGGCAACATATCATCGTTGTCATCATATTTATGCTCACTGGTAGGAAACATATGTAGAGTTTCATGCTTTGTTACTGAAATTCAAAACTAATTCCACTTGGGGCACTCTTAGGACAAGAAAAACATATTTTCAATCACACACTCTAAAGTGAGGCAGGGAAATACGTAGCCTCATACAATTACTGCCAAAGCATTTCATGTATAGCTACTAATATCCCTTGGGCATATATTGAAAAATTATTATGAGAAAGGGCAGCACATCATCTTTATCATCATTTTTATGCTCACTGTTAGGAAACATATGTGGAATTTCATACTAAAATTTAGTAGTAACACCACTTGGAGCATTCTTATGACAAGAAAAATATATTTTTCAATCACACACACATACTCTCAAGTGAGGTAGAGAAATAGATAGCATCAAAGTATAATTGTGAAAACATATCATGCATGACTACTAATATCTCTTGGGGCATATAATGAGAAAATATTGGGAGAAAGGACAACATATCATCTTGTCATCATGTTTATGCTCACTACTAGGAAACATATGTAAAATTTCATGCTTTATTACTGAAATTTAGGATTAATACCACTCGGGGCACTCTTAGAACAAGAAAAAAAAAACATATTATTCAATCACACACAATCCATGAAGTGAGACAGTGAAATAGATAGTCTCAAACAATTACTGTGAAAACATATAATGTTTAACTACTAATATCTTTTGGGGCATATAATGAGAAATTATTGGGAGAAAAACCAACATATCATCATTTCCATCATTTTTATGCTCACTGTTGTGAAACATATGTAGAATTTCATGCTTTATTACTGAATTTCAGCAGTAATATCACTTGGAACATTTTTATGACACGAAAAATATATTTTTCAATCAAACACACACTCTAAAGTGAGATAAAGAAATAGACATCCTCAAACAATTACTGTGAAAACATATCAGACATAACTACTGATACTCTTAGACATATAATGAGAAAAAATATTATGAGAAAAGACAACAAATCATCTTTGACATTATTTTTATATTCACTGCAAGAAAACATATGAAGTTGTGGTCTGTTTGAGCATAGAAGTCAATCACCCTCTTTCATCCATAAATTAAAATTCTCGCTCAAATATTAAAATTCACGATAAAACCCCAACGCCATTTTTTTCATTTAAATCTATTTCTCAAAAAAATAACCTTGGTGCTTAATTTATAAATATTAAAATTTTGTGTGATCTCTATGCAATTTTCCCTAAATTAAACAGTTCCGCATTCTTTGCTAAGTGAAATCTAAATTTAATAAATCATAACATTCAAAATAATATAATAAACTATCTCGGAGATTTTTAAGCTCTCCAACACCTAAATATTCATATTTACATGAATACCATTTAAATCATTCATATAATATCAAAAATATTATAATACTTATATTCTTGAAACTGAAATACACATTTTCATCCATATATTTATGTCACCAAACCATTATAAATCTAAATATCAAAATGTGAGTGATAGATATGCAAATTCCCCAAAATTATGGGGTATGCATGTAAATTTCCCAAAATTAAACTGAATTATATCTATGTGTGTGTTAATGTTGTTATAAGTTCAAATATCACCATTTTATATTTTAAAATAATAAAATATATTTTTGCATGAATAGGTAAAGTTATATGCATGTAAAAGTAAAAAATTTAGGTTTTAAATATATAAATACATAAAAATGGAGTGACATACGTATATGTAAATCTTCCTAATAATAATAAAAAATATTCTATTACATAATACTAAATTTTTATCTTCACACATATCTAACAAATAAATTTCAATTTTTACCTAGATTGTACCGACACTTTTAAAAATATGTCGTACCCGCATTGACACTTGTCCGACATCGACATTTCTCTAACACCACTAAAGTTTAACAATGTTTTGATAAAATGAGACGTAAACTATAATATTATAAATATGCGTATAACTTTAATTATTTCAAACCGTCTCATCTCTCGTCATGTTGAAGCTCTTTCTAATTTTAGTTATAATAGAGCATCTAAGATGCATTTAAAATTCATTGAAGTCGATCATTAGTAATTTCCTCTTTGTAATCATATAATTTTTAAAATTTTAGTTGATAAATTGAATAATAAATTCCATTAATTCTTTTGAAACATATTATATATAATTTTAAAAAATAATTTTCATAAGAATCAGATTTTATAATATAAATTAAATTTGTGAGGTTAAATTTATTTTTGCATAATTTATTTTTTGATAATTTTAATAAAAAATGATGAAATAATATATTTTTTTATATTAATAATTAATTAAATATAAAACATGTTATCCTGATATTTTTTTTAATTATGTCGTGACTTTGTATCACGTTGTTTTATGTGATATGTGACATAAGAAAAGTGAATGGTATAAATGTAAAATTCAA
>NW_018244535.1:0-3116 GCF_001263595.1 Phalaenopsis equestris | reverse complement strand
TTAAAGAACATAAGTAGAGGCATCCATGAAGGTAGGCTAGATTTGTTAATCAAAATGGTATAAATTTGCACTATTGGTTTAAGGATCAATGTAAGCATCAATTTAAGGACTCAACATGATCTCAATGAAGGTAGGCTAAGTATATTGATATTGGATCCAAATGTCTATAAAAATACATGAATTGTACTAGCAAGATTGATTATAGAAGCTAAAGAGATGAGATAGGGATGGATGGAGGGAGAGAGAGAGAGAGAAAAAAAAAGTAGAGGAAAATAAATAAAATACATAATATATCTTAACATAATATATCTTAAGGAAGGCTTACCATAACATAAATCTATAACAAAAGTGGCTCTTAAATATGAATAAAGACTTTCTAGATATGGGGGTGGACCCGCACCCACATGAGGATTGTTAGCCAACTTCATCTTTTATTGTTAAGTTATGTTAACTTATTATATTGTGAGCTCTAAAAAGATTTTCTTAGTTGGCCTTTGAGACTAATTAGATTGGCAAATTACTTTAGTGACTTCATTCTACTTTAGTATTTGGATTGCATTATCCCATTGTTGAGTTCAATATTATGTGGACATCTCCCAACTAATTTTATGGTTGATGAAGGTTTGTCTAATGATGTTTTAATCAGATGGACTTACTATGCAAATTCCCAGTCAACTGAGTTAACTTGAATAAGACTCATGTGGATTTGAGTTTACGTTTATATCCTTGATTCTCTTATATTTAAAAAAAAAAATTGCAAGAGTTATAAGACAATAGAATATTCTTCAACTTTGAGCTAGCCTTTGATTGTAATTAACTATTTGGATTCAACATCTTATCAGTATCATAAGAAATTTATAAATACTTAATGAATTTCCATATTTCTGGATAACTTATTTTAAACTTCTTCCACGCTCCAAGAGCTAAAATTAAGTTAATAGTTATTAAAAAAGGAGTGATGTAAAACTTGTAGGTTTAGTTCAATTCAAGAACCCACAATAACACTCTTGAATATTTTTTTGTCTATAAATTAATTATATTAATACATGAATAATTAATAAGATAATTTAGTATGTTTATTAGTAATATACATTCAAATCATTTTTTTCTTTTGAAATTTTACAAATATTTGGTTAAGGAAAAGTACTGCAATTCATTGAAATTAATACTTTTAATTTTTTTTCTAAATTTATTATCAGTGTAATTTACAAACCACTTCATCTCATTAGAAGACAATTTGTATTCTAATTATATATATATTAAAAGAATGGTCTGATGCTATTATACGAGCCTCGGTCATTCCTGATGTGCCTAACAATTCAAGTACCACACCCTCCACCGGGGGAAATCAAACCCCATATCAGTGGGGACTTACAACTGACAGACAGATGCCCAACCAACTGATGTGTGTGTGTGTGTGTGATAGAAAAAAAATTGTATGAACTTTACGATTAAAACTAAATATTTATAAACATGTCATAACTATTCTAAAACATGTAGAAGAATATGATTTAAGGAAAATAGAGAGGGAAGCAACAAATAAGTGAGATTAGAAGCAATTTTTGTTCTATATGTGTATGACCATTTTTTGTTGCATTATATAAAAATCTAACTAAACTATCTATATTTATTTAGGCATAAATTGTTAAATTTAATTAATATTTTTGAATGCTCAATTTGGCCCACTTTGTGATTGCCATAATCACACCTTACAACTAAGTAATTATAAATAAACCTAATACTTCTACTCATCAGCATGAATTTCTTCTCATAGATAAATTCTACAAAGCTCAACACAGTGATGTTCTGAGCAAATATAAGAACTCTAAATCTTGTGTCCATACCTAGAAATAAGTATCAAATTAAGGCTTATATAATTGCAAAATTTGAACTTTTAAGAGATGTATAAATGAGGATTCCTCTCCCTAAAATATCAAATCAAATGTGTCAAACACCATTAATTTCATCCATCCCACCCAAAATGTTGTATGTGATCAAAGTGATACCTCTCTCTATATATTATTAAAATGGACATTTGCATGCTAAATTATGCAATGAAATCATTAAATTTCATATATGATAATGATGAAAAATTAACATGCATTAAATATTGTTCAAACCATATTTGAACTCATTTTGAATCATATTTGAACCTCATTTGAAAATTACTTAAACATTGCTCAAACTTGTTCCAACAATGTGTGAACTTTGATCAAATGTTATTCCAACCTTGCTTGAATCATGTTTAAACATTGATAAAAATTTGAGCATGGTTCAAACATGGTTTGAGCATAATTCAAATAAAGATCAACCATGATGAAAACACACTTTGGATATGATTCAAACAAAATTTGAAGAAAGTTTGATACTCCAATTATAATTCCATATCTTGTTTTTGTTTTAGAGTAGGGTTCTCATTTAGCTTCATTCCTGTCACAACCAACCAACAAATGTTCATAATGTATAGAATTAATCATAAGCAATCAAAACTATATCATCCCTAACATTGAATAAACGACGGTTGATAAACAATCAGTCAAGCTTCATTGCAGACTGGTTACATGAACCCTGAACACACTAGACAAGGAGTTAGGAAGAGGGACATTCAAGCAATTATTTCGTTCTAAAGTTATCGTGTGCCTTGAGTTGAGCGTTAATTTTAATTTTATATAACAAAAACATTCTGATCAAAGATAATTTTTGCCAACATTGATAATAATCATTTATGATTATTAAAAATCACATAATGTCAATTATTCTATATATTATTATATTTCAAAGAGAAGCAGTTTTTAACATATTTCATGACTTTACCTATAAATAAATATAGGTGTAAGGAGCATAGCTCTAATATTATTTTCATAAATTAAGGTGGTTTAGATTCTTCTAAGGGGGTGTTTGGTAGCAGGATTTATGCGTGAGTTAACGTAAATCTTGTTAAAAAAAATCAGAGAAATTAAATTTGCACTTCGCTAAATCCAATTATCCTTATCTTCCTTTACTTTTCTTAATTAAATTCAAATTTATTAAATCTGATTATTTCGTGGATTTAACAGATGTACTTAGTAAGAAGATCACAATAGTAGATTTATGTGAAAAAAGGTAAATGAATACGA
>NW_018244534.1:0-216 GCF_001263595.1 Phalaenopsis equestris | reverse complement strand
CAATAGGTGCCTCCAAAATCTCTTCAAAAAGCGTCAAATACATTGAATCTTCTAGAATCGGTGGCTGAACCGACATTGGCGCCGTCGGCGCTGTCCTGGTGTCGTTGGTGTTGTCCTGGCACCGTTGGCGCTGAGTAAAATTTACTATATGTTTTGTTGGTCTGCGCCGTTGGTGCTGCCCTTGGCGTTGTTAGCGCTGAGTATTTCTTCAAAAAC
>NW_018244533.1:0-545 GCF_001263595.1 Phalaenopsis equestris | reverse complement strand
GAACATCATTGGGTTGTCTAATCAGAAGCTACCATCGGGATTTGAACGGTTGAGGCTCCACTGTGCTAGATACAACAATACAATGTTGGAAAAGGTGCCTAGACCCTGTTGGTTTGACAAACGCCATGTGAGCTCCCATAATAATGCTCATCAAATTAGAGCTGTCAAAGTCTTGACCAAGCAAGAGGGTCGTGGTGCCAGAACAGGTGTCGTGACACCATTATGATGATTGTCACCAACTGTGTATTGGGGCCTCATAAAAATACATACTATCCCCACACAAAGGGAAACCATCAAGGAATCTGTCCCCACATGGGAGAGCAGTCACAAATACCAAAAGAATTGCATAATAAACACCTATCGGCCTGATCATCTAAACAACGTGGGAGAACTTAATAACACAATCATCTCTCTTTCTCTCTCTCTCTCTCTCTAGGAAGAGCAGGGGAGAATGACTACATCTTGATGCCCACACACTCCTTGTTGTCATCTCCATCTCCTTCATTATCATCAACCGAGCCACTAAGACTAGCTTCCAAGAACTA
>NW_018244532.1:0-799 GCF_001263595.1 Phalaenopsis equestris | reverse complement strand
CTGGGACTTCATAAAAGGTATTAATGCGGGCGGCATCAAATTCAACAGAAAATCCCCGCACTTGAACGATTCCATCTTCAAAATAGAACACGTTGGCATAGAATTCTTTCACAATATTTGCAGCAGCCTTATTGGTGGTGTAACAGAAGTTTTCCCACCTGCGCTCAGTAATAACTCGTTCAATTTCTCCTCTCAGACTCTCAAAAACTCGATCTTGTATACATTTCTTTTTCTCAAATACGGAAGTAAATCGTGATTGAGCCTTCACATTGACGAAGCGAGACTCGTCGAACTTAAGTCGCCTCTTTTGTCGTGGAGCCATTTCAATCTAATCAAAATTATAGAAAAATTCTAATCTATACTTCAAATATGCAAATAATGGCTTCCAAGAGTGATTCTAAGAGTTCAAAACTAAGTTCCATGAATTTCTTCCCAATATTTTCTTCACATTTTCAAATTTTTTGGATCTCCTCAATGTGGAAGAAATCCATGGTGAAAATCAAATATTTTAGTTTGGAGTGAAGCTCTTACCTAGAGATGATCAAATCCGGTGTCTAAATGCCTTGAAATTGCATCTCAATCCAAGATCTCTCAAGCCCTAGGTCAAAAATTGTCTTTTTCAGAGGAAGGGGATGATGAATAGTGGCGGTTGACTGGTCAAAATTGTGGTTAAAGGTGTTTTTTCAGGTTGTCATCGTCGGTAGGGTATTCGACGCCGTCGGCGCACTCTATTGAAATTATATCCTACGTCTCGGAAAAAGTCTACCGTCGGCGGCGTCGAGGGCGTCGTCGGCGGGCT
>NW_018244531.1:0-377 GCF_001263595.1 Phalaenopsis equestris | reverse complement strand
CGTCAATCCACGGCCGGACATCCGCGAAGCGCTTAAAATAAGCAGGCTCCCAAACACTACGGTCATTGTTTCGGGGACGAGAAGCAGCAAAAACAGGGTGCCAAACACGATGTAAGTTGTGAGCACCGGGAACCGGGGAGCTTCACGAATATGATATGTTGTGTCAGAGTGAATGCCCATATAATGTCATATATCTTGAACAATTAAAAAAAAGAATATGTAATGATCTAAATCTGATGGGATACCTATGATTATATTTAAAAAAAATTACCTTTTGTTTTTCACCAGTAGATGTAAACGTCAGTACCTCATTCATCATCATGCCATCCCTTTTGTGCTGAGAATAATAATAATAATAATTGAACAAAGAAACTGTA
>NW_018244530.1:0-392 GCF_001263595.1 Phalaenopsis equestris | reverse complement strand
AAAGGACCAAAATGTAAAGATTTGAACTAGGCTGCTGACGACTCCCTCGACTCCGCCGACGAGCGCCCCCACCCCCGCCGACGACGAGTTTTTCCCGAGTCTACAGGACAAAATCTTCAGAATCCCACCGATGGTGCCCTCGAGGCCGCCGACTGCGAGATCGACGGGTATGCCTACTCAAGCTTTGGATAAGGCCAAATGCCTACTCAAGCTTTGGATAAGGCCAAATTTTGAAGGGATGCTTAGGTAACTCTTGGGAAAGCTCATCCACAGCTTTAAAATAACATTTTGGCCGAAAATTAAGAGAGCCTGGATTGTCCTAGATGTTAGAAAGGCCCCAGAGGTTAGAGAAGTTCACTTAGTGTGTAACAATTGTGAGGATTTCTTCGAGA
>NW_018244529.1:0-2369 GCF_001263595.1 Phalaenopsis equestris | reverse complement strand
GATAAGAAGTGAGCAAAAGGGGCGATGGATGGCGAGTAGGGGCGAATGAAGATGAAGGAGAATAAGAAAGGCAAAGGAAGGCCTTTTTTCTGATCAATTTTGTCTCTAAATAGAGCTTAGGATTAGTTCTCTAATAAATGCATCCAAAAACTCTTCAAAAAGCGTCCAAATTCATCAAATATTTTAGAAATTGGACCGGCACCGACATTGGCACCACCAGTGCCCATTCTGGCACCGTCGGTGCTATCTGTCACCGTCGGTGCTAGTGGCCTTTTAATTAAATCTTTGCTCTTTGTTAAACAGCGCTGTCGACAGCAGTCAGCGCTGAATAATTTTTTAATTTCTCCATTTTGACTCCAAATTTCATCATTTTTGCTTTCTTTAATATCCAAGTCCTAAAACTCAACAACCTGCAATAAAACATAAAAAAAACTTAAATTAAAGTGCAAAATCACCAGAACTAAGTATAAAATATGGGTCTAAAAATGCATATATTTTTTGGTGTATCAACATCCATTTGATACACGCGCAATCGAATTATCCTCCTTCATCGCCCCTGATTAACCAAACTCATAATCTGTTCAACTTCAAGCTCTAACATCTCTCTCGATAGTCGACCAAATCAAGTGCGGTTTGTTCCTGCATCTTCATCTACTCAAGACGAACCTATCCATACAATTACAATGCTATGTTAAACTTTTCTTCATAATTGGTGAAACCAAGCTCAAAATTAGGGTTAATGGTCTATACCTTAGTCCAAGAAGTGAGGCCTCGATTGGGTGCTAGTGGAAGCTTCCTTATGAGCTGAAAAACCTCCTCCAAGTGTTTGTTTGAGCTAAAATAGGGTCTAGGTATGGGTTCAATGATAAGGTGGAACATCCTTGGTCTAGGAGTGGGTTAGAGAGCTCAATAGAGGAGGATTTTGATGGGAAACTTCCTCTTTTGGTCTGAGGAAACTTTTGGAAGGATTAATCAAAATTTTGGTGGGGTTTTGTGGAATGACAGAAAATGCCCTTGATTTTGAACTCAAAATTGAAATCTCACAGAGGAATCCAGAGGGGGAAAATGGTTGGCTTGAGCAATTGAACAAATTCTTCCCAAGGAAATTGATTAGCTCTCCTCTTGGCCATGGGAGGTAGGGTTTAAATAGAGGAGCTTGGGATGGCTGGCTAAACTTCAATTTTGGTTCAATTAGTAGCTTATGTGGAGGGTTGAAGAGTGCCAAAGACCAATTGTGATGAAAAAGCTTGGATGGGTGAATTTGGGCTTGGATTTGTGGAGGGTGGCTCTCAGTTTTGGGGTTCTCTGGCCACTAGGCTGGCCGGCAGGGCTAGGGGTGATGGCCAAAGAAGTCAGGGGAGCCAAGAGAGGGTTATTGATGATTAACTCTTAATGGTTACGGTTGATGGCAAAGATATATTGTTTTAAGACAAATATGGGAGGAGAACCCTTAAATCAAGGGACCATTGGTTCATAGCACATATAAGGTGGGCTAGCTGGGTCTAGCTTGGTCATTAGAGTCCAAATAGTGTCTATGGTGGCTTTGGTTTGATAAATTTGATTTGCTTTGGTCAACTTTGGTGCGTGGGTTAATTTTTGGGCATTTTAGCTTGAAGTTGGGCTTGGGTCTAACTAGTCATGGCATTGAGCTCAATCAATTGATCAAAATGGTGTAGATGATTGCCACAGGGAGTTCATACAAAAAAATTTGAGTGATTTTAAGTTGATTTGGAAGTTCAATTTGAAGGATTTTGGCTCATAGCCAATTTTCGTGCATTTGGGTTAGCCTTAGGTTTTAATTGGGATAGGGTTTAGGTTATACCCAATTGATGGTTTAAATTGGTCCAAGGGATTTCCATGAAGAGTTTTGAATACCAATTGAGTGGAAATTTTGGGGTTATGAAGTTCAATTTGGTGAAATTTGAAATTTGGGGCAAAATTGGGGGTCCAGTTGAATTTGGATCAGATTTGGGATTTAACAAGAACAATTATGGGTTCAATTTGATGTTGGGGAGTGTTTTAAAGAGTTTAGGATTCACAATTGGGGCAATTGGATAAGTTTGGGGGTTCAATTTGGTGAAATTTTAGCTTAAGATCAAAGTGGGGATTTTGGGATTGAGATTAAATTTAGGCTTGAAATTGGGTTCAATTTAACTTGGATTGGATTCAATTAATTTTAGGCATGATTAATTTGAGTTTAGAATTGAAATTGGGAAAAATTAGGACCAAATTGGTGTGCATTGGGGGTGAATTGGGGTAAATGGACCTTTGAGGGCAATTTGGGGCTTTTGGTCAAAATTGGTCAAATTATTCAGATTGGGCTCAATAGAGTGATTCAAATTGGTTTTAGGGACATTTGAAATGATTTT
>NW_018244528.1:0-1072 GCF_001263595.1 Phalaenopsis equestris | reverse complement strand
TATCATTTAGATTCTAAGTTTATGGTTTAGTCATTGAGTGAATGTCATTGAATTAAGATGTGCTTAAGATTTTGCTTTTAAATGTTTATTTAAATTTACCTTGATTATATTTGAATGAGATGCTTTTATTTAACTTTTTCTATTATGACATTTTTAAATAATGCGCTCATCCTATTGTCTATCATGGCATGACTTGGCATTCATTATTATGATTTACTTAATGATTTATATCAATACACTACATAATAAACCTTAGTTTTATATTATTAAATTCAACTAATATGGCAAGAATGTTCATTTTGCATGTGAACCATATATTCTTTGGAATTTCTATGAAAAATAAGCATGATCTAATGATCATGATATATTAATGACCAAATAACTAAACATTTATGGTATATACACTTATGAATTATGCATCTTCTTGATCAAACATTATAGATTAATTGCTTTTGAAAAGATACAGCCAGTTGACCAAGCTCCTTCCAAATTGTTCAATATTTAGTTAATTCAATTTTGATTTTCTTAATATTGATGAAAAAAAGATAGATAATTTAGGTCAGGTCTCATCGGTCTCAAAATAGGTTTTTTATAAGATATATTTCAGATGATATATAATATTTAATTGATATAAATTTTTCATATTTTTTCATAAATTTTACTTTTATTTTCTTATTATAATTTTTTATTCCTTGCTTTTGATAATTTAATTAGGTATGGACCACAATTAAAAGGAGAGAGAGAGAGAAAATATTCCTCTTCCCTTGAACTCAATCATAGAATCAAAGAAAGACAAAGAAATTTCATTTTACTCAAATGAAAATGCTTCCATCCAAATTGCACTAGTGATTACTATCATGATTTATGCGTTCATTAAAGATCCAAATAATTATTTTAACCTTCATCTTTTTTTTATATTTATAGTGTGTGCGTGTCTATATATATATATATATATATATATTTCTAGGTATATGGAATTATTCTATTTTATCTAGCTTTCATAATATTTATTCTTAGGCAATATTATACTCGTTAAAGTAAAATATTTAAAGAGATACTTTATATTAACTAA